>NW_010972920.1:5667983-5726251 GCF_000737465.1 Haliaeetus leucocephalus
GGCTGCCCGGCGCTGGGGGCAGGTGGCGGCAGCGTTGCCGGGGCTCCGTCCCCCAGCGCACGGGCGCGGCCCCAGCGTCCCGCTGCGGGGATGGGGATGGGGGGGAGCGCGTTCGCGTTGGTTCGGCGGTGTTTCTTCAGGGGTTGTTTTGGTTTTCTTCTGTACTAGCTCACTTAGCATTTGCCTTCCTGGTGTGGTACCCACACCAACCCTTCAGCTGGTTGGGTTTGGGGTTTTTTTTTCCCCTTTCTCCTCTCTTCGTGGACTTTTTCTGTGCGACGCTGTTGCCCTCTAGTGTTTGCGGACGTTGGTTGGTTGCTGCGTTTGGGAACAAAATCGGGCATCGTAGTGCAGTAATTATTAATAGCTCCAGGTGTTCCTGGCTACTTGGATTCCCCAAATGCCACGCAGAAATTGGTGCATCTTAGTGCTCGTTTCAACCGTCGCATGCAACTTTTGGGAACTGGCAGAAAACTTTTATATTATTTAATTCGATACTTGGTGCGCTAGATAATTGCTTCAGGCTTTGGTGTGGCGGGGTTTTTTTCCTTTTGAATAAAATGGAAAGTGGAAGAAATGGGCTTTCTTTCACAGCCGGCATCACCACTCGGGTCTCTCGGAAGGAACGGTGATGAACTCTGCCTTATTAACTCCTTACGCTTGGCTCGCGCTTGGCAGTTGTGGGAGAAAAGAGAGGGGGAACTAATGGTACAGGCATGGACAAGAGAATGTGCCATACGTTTATCTTAAAGACCTTGGGCAAATCGTTTAGTCTTTAGATAGTGACGTTTCTGCAAGTGCTGAAAAATAATAGGGTTTGTCTTAGAGAAATCGTACGGGATGTAGTGTGTTTTAAGATCCTTTGCTAGAAAGTATTGCATGAATGTAAAGTAGTAATCTAAAGACCAAACCTGACTTGTGTACTCTGTTAAGGTCTTCCAAGCCTTCTTTTAAAGTATTTTAAAATATCACATATTTAATTTTTATAAATATCTTTTAATGACAAATTCTGATGCATGAATTTCTGTCCTGTAAGGTTCTCAAGTAATCCATGAAGCAATACAGTAAGTATGGAGCTAAGGATAACATGGGTACAATAGACACTGAAAACTGCTTGTCCTAAGGACTTGAAAAAGCTTATCTATCTACCAGAATTTTTGTTCTGCCTAAGCCACCCCCCCCCTTTTTTTTTTTAACATATATGAGAGAATGGAAGTCCTTCAATATTCACACATTACCAGGTTTGTTATGTGATCCTGAAGGGTCTTGATGACTTCCCTTGACAGTTCATGTCTCGTATCACCATCTTTTCAAGTTGAAAATGTCTTCTTAATATGCAGTTGTAAGATCTCATTCTTAGTCTGGATTTGATTGTCTGAGTTATCGCTGCTTGAATACGTCAGTCAGTAGAATAATGTTGGAAGTAGAGGTACTCGGTATTTGGAGACCAGTTTCATATTTTCATAATTGATTTAAGAATCTGAGTACTACTCTCCATCCGAGGTTTGGTTGTTTATAAATGCACTTTGTTGTTTCCTACCATGTCATTTGTATATCCAAATATTTCCATTCTAGTAACACTAATGTATCGACTTCAGAATGCTTCCTTTAAGGTCATATTTCATAGTGGCTGGCGAAAGCAGGCTTTTGTGTTCCAAGCAATTAAATAGCATTCTAATCAGTGGAGATTTAAATGCCCATAGTAACATGCTGAACAAAATGTCTATTTTTTGTCTATTCTTCATTTAAAACTCATCCTTCATTTAATTTATCAGGAGTATGTCACTAGTGCTGTGGTAGCAGCCAGTTTGGTAAAGAACAGAACCAGGACAGAACTAGAATATAATTATGTGGATTATTAGAAGAGGAGAAAGATATTTAAAGATTTGATCAGGCATATGTAACCAGACAAATGTAATATAGCTGAATAATATCAATGACTTATCAATCTTGAACTAGCTCTGCGTTTTGGCAGTTCTTGATGAAGAGGGTTTTTGTTTACTCTTTCACAATATTTTTTTGTCTGCATGTCAGTATGACACAACTTTATTGTTTCTAATCAAGGGTCAGTAAACAGTTGCCCTTGCACAGGCCTGAGGTAAGAGTAAACCACATATTTTTTTACTGGGCTTTTAAAAGTGTGATTTGAGAGCAACTTCTCATTTGCGTGTAGATATTTTAGCTCAGCCCATTGTTTTAATCTTGATAGTTTATAACACACCTGAATTCAGGAAGAATGTTTCTTGTAGTTTTAAAGATCTTATTGATATTCATGATAAAACTTTAAGAGATTTTTTTTTTAATTGTATGCAGTTTTATGTGTCTATCTTCATGTGTGTACCTGGCTTCCTATTTGAGCATCTATTAATTACTGTATGATGATGGGAACTTGAAACTGATACCATTTGAAGGATTTTTTTTCTTTTTTTTTTAGTTCCAGAAAATATGAATATCAGTTATGAAATTGAATGGTCAGAACCACATTTCTTTTCAACTAGAAAATAGTATGTTTCTGCTACATGGAAAAGCTAGTCATGCAAAGCCCCTGGAAAGGAACGATGTGCACCATGAAAGTCTTAGTGCAAAAAATATACCAACAAGGGCACAATGTTTGCAGGGTTGCTATGACACTCACAGAGCAGAGGCTGTCAGCGGCTGCCCATGAGTCTGAGCCCAGAGACTGGGTTCCAGGCTGACTGCAAAGACTTCTGGGGAGGCTCCTTTGGTATTTATTACATAAATTTTACTGCCAGAAAACACAAAAACAAGATTTATGATTTCATGTTCTTTATGTTCACTTAGTGCATCTCATTAATAAGTTAAGTCCCCAGCCAGTGTTGTCTCCTGTAAATATTTCCATTAGGGTTATTGTGCTGAAATGATTTATAGAAGCCAACAATTTGGTCACTTATGCTTAGCAATGAAACAACAAACTAAAGGAAGCTGCAAATGGTAGGAACTCAGCAGACTTCTTATGATGCAATTCCACTCTTTTGAGTTCATCGTGGTATTTGTTCTCTCATCAGTACTACCTTGTTAGTGAATTTAAAAAAAAACAAAAACACCCCCCCCCAAAACCCCAAACAAACTCACAGTTGAAGATCTCTATTGTGATGCATCTGTTTCATGCTAGTTTTCTGAAGATACCTGTAATTGTGACTACCCAGCAGTACTGCTTAGAATTGTAAATCTTCCGATTAATAAGGTGATCCTTATTTCCTGTCCCCACAAGACTTTCATGTGAACTAGTCCTGGGCTGCAGAAGTCAATTCTACAGTAGATGAGAACGACATTGAGCCTTGCTGTATTCAGAATAAAATGCACAACTTATTTCTATGACTCAGCTTTCTTTTAGCAAGATCTTCTCCTCCATAGTGAGTCCACAAGTTAAAATTCTAAATATTGAAAGATGCTAATTTTCACATTAAGGAGGCATTTTGATATCTCATACTTGGAACAACACAGGTAAAAGGTTCTGGTCTGAATTTTCAGATGGTGGCATGAAAATGCAAAATTCTATAGGAGGTCAAATGCAAATTCTTCTAAAATAATAAGGTTCTAGATAAAGAATGATGAGGCAGCTTTTATTGCTTCAGATGGTGGAAAAATACCATGCAAATTATTTTATACGTAAAACCTATTTCCGCATCGCCTTTGTGGAATGTTGGATGCGTATAATGCCTGACACCTGTTTTCAAGTGGCTTGAGTTATATGTGGGACCACATCCTCCTTTCATTGAACTCCATGTGACTCCATTGAAATCAATGAGCTAAGACTGCTTATGTTAGCTACAGGTCTTTTTCATGGTTTTTCACTGAAACAATACTAACGAGTTTGAACTCTTGTGAAGAGTTTCTAGACTCCTTGATTATTTTTTTTTCTTTAAGGCTTTTTTGTATACGTGGATTTATTTCTTTTTGTATTGCAGTTCAAGCTCTTATGACTTCTTCATTCTTTTGTAAAGTATTGTATTCTTTTGTCGTGAAAGTAAGACTCCATAAGTACTGTCCTGTTCTGAAATGCTGCTTCTAACAGCTTACCCACTGTTGATACATTCTGAATTACAGCCTTTGTCTGGTTTTACTGTTGGAAGTGATAGTGAACAGGACCATTTTCCCTGAAGCCATGTCTAAAGCTGTGATAAAGGTCACTGTAGTCATAGGACCCACAGTGTGTTGTGGGTGGTGCACCCCAAAGATCTCTCTACTACTGTCAAGTTTGGTGCATGATGACTTATTTTAGCATGGTGCTGTAAGATACCAGTGGAATATCTAGCAAGTACTGTTGCTCAGAGTAAAATCCTGCTGTTCATCTGGGAAGGCAACTGTACCTTGTCAGGGCTTGAAACTATTTTGCCATTATTAAATGCACGTCTCTTTGTGGTTTTTATTTTTTTTCTTTCTGTGTTCTTTTGAACTCTTGGCATGCAAACCAGTGCTTAAGTAAGTGAAAATTACATAAGCATGAAGCTGATTGAAGAGAGCATGCATTTAAAACTTGTGCCTTATTCTGTTCCGTTCCCCTTCCTTCCTGTCTTCAGTGGTGAGGATGCCAAGTCTGTCTCTGTCCTGCTGGGTCTTGGAGAATTCCTCATTCCTCAGAGTCAAACCTCTCATCTGTCTTGGCATTTCCATCCACTCCTCCTTACAGCTGCACTCTGTAGCCCCAGGAGGTACCTGCAATTCGGAGCTAAGGGTAAAATGACAGAGGGTTTTTTTGAAGAAAATACAGGTTTCTGGGCTGGCTCCATATTTTCTGCTTCACGGAGTGGCATTAGGAACTGAGTCCTTGCTGCAAATGTTTCAAGTGCTCCTGCTGCCTACTTTAGCAGCCCTTGGGTTGCAACCCTTCTGTAATAACTCATTCAAACAACTCTGATCAGCCCTTTCTTGCCATGAGCTTAGGTCACTAAATTTTTCTGGCTCCAGGCAGGATTCTCAGGTTCAGGTGACTGTCAGAAGCATAGGCTGGTAAAGAAAGAAACTTCTAAATGATGCTGCTGGGAACTTCCTATCAATAGGATTTTGGTGGTTTCTGTCATGAGAATAGGGGTGTTTTGGGGCTGTGTTAGAGGAGCTTAGGGCTAAAAGAAGCAGACAAGCATTGTGCTCGGTGGTGGTGTGGTGGTTGACTTTGTGTCATTCAAAGAAGTGATTTGTTGTACTTTTGTCAGCAAGAGTTCTGCTTTGCAGGCTTGCATCTCATGTAAACCAGGCCTGAGCTCTATGTGAGGTAAGCTAGCCAGGTCTGTGGTTGTTGAAGATAAGTAGGCCTAAGTACAGCTTTTCTACAGAATGCAGTAAGTATTAATTTTAGCCACTAAAATTATGAGTTTCTTGGCATTCAGGCAGCTGAATTGGAAATGCAAAAATGAAGAGAATCCTTTGTGTGTGTAGTGAAAAAATCATCTGTCTGGAAACATCTCTCTGGTTTTACTCATTCAGGATGGAGCTCCTTCTTTGTCACCTGACTTCTTACCATATTAAATATCTCTTTTCTGCTATCTAAACCAATGTTCTTGAAGCTAGTGTGACAAGGGTTGGACATTTCAATACTAAAAAATGTTCTTTGAGTTCTAAAGGTACTTTCAGATTTTTGTTTGGTCTTTATACATTCTTTAACTTCTTTTCACATACATGCTTGTAGAAACTGAGAAACTGGGATTATGTTATTTTTGTCTAACACTGATTAATGAGCCTATATGCCTGGGTGAAAGGCAAGTCTCCTGTCTAAAAGCTATGTACAAGTCTTTGGGCAGCTGCAGGTAAGGGTGGGTGTAAGTCCACCCAGAACAGAAAGGGTTAATATACTGGTATCTGGGAGTAGAAGGCGAAGAGAGTATAACATACCCAGAAAGCGGGCTTATCTGGTGAGATGCAGGCTTAAGGGGAATCTTAATTATGAATGAGACAGCTTGCATAACGCTTACTCTTGGTGCTTAATTTTGCTGTTTTGATAAATAGGTTGCCATGTAGTTTCTCTCTTTCTCCTTATCTCATTTTCCTACTCATTTATTTTTACTTTGTGCTCATCCTGTACCTGGCACTGGGAGGATCAATCTTTGGGATTTAATTAAAGTTGTGGAAATTACATAGGTGCTGTTAAGTACATCATATTTTTTAACTTCTTTGAAAACCTGGAGTGAAATGCCACCTTCTTTACACTGTGGTATGAGGAGCTCTTGTCAAGTGGTTAAGTGGCTGAAGTACATGACATGTTGTTTGGTTTTGTCTGTTGTTTGGTTGGTGGTTTTGTTTGGTGGTGGTTTTTTTTTACAAGTCCCTTTTTCTCCCCTTTATTAACATGTAATTAATCTCTATATACTTCAAATTCTTTTGTACCAGAAGCTGACTGTATTTCTTCTATTATCATCTGCTCCCCGATTCAGTACTGAAGGTTGTCAGCCATTCTAGGAATCAGAATTTCTAATGAAAACCTAGTGAACCTTAGAAAGTACAAAACATGGGGTAGAGCTTGAGTAGATATCACTTGTTATCATGATCTCTCAAGAAAATTTTAATTCTCTCTGTCAATTTGTACAAAAAAGTTCATATTTTCTATTGGTTATGCTTCTGGACCTTCTTGGTATTCAGTTTTAAGTCCTACTTTATTTTCTCAAAATAACTGAGCATGGAAGGATTAAGCACTCAGTCAGGAAATGACCATATTAACATTATGCCCATAGTTTATCCTAGTCCCATTTACAAAGGGGAATGGGTGTGTACTACATTGTGAAGTTACAATAGTGTGTTCTAGATCTTAATACCCTTAGTATTTTTTCAAAATCTGCTGTTAACCTTCCTTTATAACTTATGGTACTTACTTAATTATTTTATGCTTCTCACATCGTTCAGTTGTTTTACTAGAAACTTTTGACAGCAATTGTACTGTTAGCTTGAAAAATGACTGCTTTTCTTAGGTGCAAGTTAAAGCATAAGTATATCCTTAGGTCATCTGCCTCTTAAGTTAGCTCTTAATTTATTACTCTCTTCTCAAATTTAAGAGCTGGATTATTTTATGCTTTTTCTTAATACAAAGAAAATACTAAGTGCTTCCAACAATCTGCAAGACAGTACACAGTCCAGTAAAATGCTATTTGGTTACTTCTAATGTTGCAGGAAAAAGTATGGTTTTGTTTTAAAAATACTCCTGTAATACATGTAACACAGAGTGTATCAGTATGTATGTATACAACAGTTAAAATGTGCATGTTTTTCTAAGAACTTCTTGGTTCTTCAAAAATTAATATAAGACAGAATTTGTTTAATCATATAGACTGATGCTAGCCCAGCTTCTTGGGGGTGGAAGGAGGAAGGTTATAAATTTTCTTCAATGTTTAGGTTGTCAGCAGTTGTCTACTTGGAGTTAACTTTTATCTTTGGGTAAAAAAATTTCAGAAAAACAGTAAGTTCTTTGCTGCTGTGTTTTGCTTTTCAGTGCCGTCTGTGTGTACCCTCTTTTACTTGATCCTCTGGGGTAAGGAGCCTGTGAGATTGAGACATGCAAATGCACATGGCAACTAGTGGGAGCAGGAAGAAATAACGCTACTAATACAAAATTTCAAAAGAAACTATCGAAGTTTTGAGCTGTTTGCTCCCAAACCTCTGTTTGGCAGTGACTTCTTTGCTCACCATTAGTTGAAGTGCGATGATACTTCACAAGTGTAATGCTTCAATTAAATCTCTGATTTTCTTTTCTTCTAGACTATACCTTCTGTAAAGCTTTGTGGAAGATAGATGTGTGTGCTGCAATGGTGACATAAATATTCCAGAGGACTGGAACAAGTTGTTGAGAATCTGTGTTTGTTTTTAATGCTGCTGTCGAGAACAATCTAAGGCAAGTAAACAACATGAGTTTTATCATGAAACTTCACAGACATTTTCAAAGAACAGTTATTTTGCTGGCCACTTTTTGTATGGTGAGCATAGTTATTTCTGCGTACTACTTGTATAATGGCTACAAACAGGAAAATGAACTTTCTGAAATCTCTTCAGAAGTGGAATGTGGTGATCCTCAACTGTTGCCATACAAGCTGATGGAGATGAAGACCATGAAGCCTATTGATCCCCTGAGGACAGATCTCGTAGTGCTGGTGTTTGTGGAAAGTCAGTACTCAACATTAGGCCAAGATATAATAACCATTTTAGAATCTAGCAGATTTCAGTTTCACATTGAGATTGCACCTGGGAAGGGTGACCTCCCAGTGCTTATAGACAAAAATAAAGGCAAATATGCTCTCATAGTATATGAAAATATTCTAAAGTATGTGAATATGGACTCTTGGAACAGAGGCCTTCTAGATAAGTACTGTATAGAATATGGTGTAGGTGTTATTGGATTTCACAAAGGCAATGAGAACAGCTTGCAGAGCTTTCAGTTGAAGGGCTTTCCTTTCCATGTCCACAGCAATCTGGGTATTAAGGACTGTTGCATTAACCCTCATTCCCCACTGCTCCATGTGACTAAATCTTCTAAGCTTGAGAAAGGTCCCTTGCTTGGAAATGACTGGGCGGTTTTCCAGATTAATCATACAGCTTATCAACCAGTGATATTTGCAAAAGTAAAGACACCAGAAAACCTTTCACCGCCTGCTGCTATAAGTGCTCTCTATGCCACGGTAATTCATGACCTGGGGCTCCACGATGGGATTCAACGAGTCCTTTTCGGCAATAACTTGAATTTTTGGCTGCACAAGCTGATTTTCATAGATGCCATCTCTTTCCTGTCTGGAAAGAAGCTCAGACTGTCCTTGGATAGGTACATTCTGGTTGACATAGATGACATCTTCGTTGGGAAGGAGGGAACAAGAATGAACACCAACGATGTACAGGTAAAGTATAAGCAAAAACTAATGGTCATTACAGCAAAGTGCTTTGCTTTTTTTTTTTATTTTTTAATCTTAAAGTGAATAGTTGTTAACAGTTGGAACTCACGGAGGACACAAATCAGTAAGTACCAACACAAACTGTTTGGACCCTGAGAGAGAAGCCAGTCTGTCTGGCTTTGTGTAGTCACTGATCCGAGGTGTAGCAGTTCCTTCAACCTGCAGGCTGGAGGAGAGTCTGTGCAGTGTCGCTTGTACCTGTACTAGAAAAGAATGTAAGATAAGATGACTCCCTGGTTACTATCACTTGTTTTCTCTCAGGTGACAGGCAAGTCCTTGCTGAGCTAAGTTCTATAAATGGGTTGGTGGGCTCCTCTGAATTCCGTTCCCCTTACTATATATGGAAAATAGTCTCCCAAAAAGGAATTAAAGACAACTAGTTGCTAAGTAACTGATAAAGAAAAGCGAGTAAGAGTGGTAGTGTTTTCACACACAGCACAACCCACCCAACATGCACAATTCTAAACATAATTGCAGAGTGTTTAACTCTCTGGTCTGGTGATTAGCTTTGATCTAAGCACATACTTTCAGTATGGCATTTGAAAACAGCACAGGACTTCAGGGCTGGACCCAAGAGCTATTCATATGTAATGTGCATGTTGCTAGTCTTACAAGCAGGAGGTAAATGTGGTGAGCAAAAGTAAATGTCAACATAAATTTTGAAGAATGGACTGGATTATTAGCTGTTTGACATAGGTTTCAGGTGTCAGGAGTTAGTTGCAGCATTTCACCTTTCTTGTCTCTGTTTTATGGCTCTTGCTTGCAAGCAATTTTTGTGTTAATATTGGTCTTAAAAGCTTGTTCTGGTGCTAAATGACTTGACGATTTCCATTTTAACATTTTAATTTGTACATTCCTGAAGGTCATTTTTCACTCTATTGGGCTGTTCAGTGAGGTGGTAGTTACGGCTCAGTAGGAGTAACATCTTAACATTATTTCTTGCTGTATACCTCGCTTTCTTTTTGTGAAGAATGTTGTTACAAAGCGGGTAGTTAGAGGTCACCTTGCACAACTGTATTTGGTCTAGAAGCTAAAAATCTCAAAGATGCTGATTGTTGCCCTGTTTGTGCTAAAAATAAGGGAGAATGTTTTGTTAGAACTTTCATAATGGAAAGAGGAACTGGGAAAAGGAAAAGCAATGGCAGCACTGCGTGCAGTTGATGGTCATTTTTGTTTCATTTTTAACTAGGCTTTGGCGTTTTTCAGTGTTAATGTATTTGTCAAGCTGCAGTAACCCTGCATATATTGCTTCCTTAAACAAAAGGTTTGAACTTGTAGTTACACTTTGATTTGCTTTAAAATTGCAGCACTCTTTTCCAAAACATTCTCTGCATGTGCAATTATAAATAAGATATACCTCCTATAAGTAGGTGTTTTCCTTATACAAACAAATTGCATGGGAGAGAGCTGGAGTAAAGGTGAAAATAAATGGAGTTTCTGTGTAGAACATGATGGCAGCATTTGAGTCAGGTGGGTGAGCACGCTTTGAGAATCTCCTAAGTGCAAACTGAAATTGCAGGAAAAAAATAAGGTCTGACCCACATCACTGGCAAAACTCCTGTTGTTCTGCAGAAGCAGCAGTTTCTGGTAACAAAATATGTAAAATAAAGCCTGAATAAATCTCCCACTGTGGTGTGCAGTAGCAGTTTGCAACAGTATGTTTTGTATTGTTTCTCTTTGTGAGTGACACCTTAGGATTGTCATTTTAGGATAAGTTAGGGCAATTAATTGCCAGAATTACTTACCAGAAACAGGAGGCTATTGAGACAAATTTAATTAAAGCAGATTCAGAAGGATAAACTGTGTTGTTTTGGGAGAGTAATTTGCAGTGTGTCAGAATGTTATCTTCCCAAAATAAAACCATCAAATTAAATAGAAATAATATCAAAGTGGAAATAACTTTTAAGTAGGATAATTTCATTTATACAGAACTGTGTTCTGAAACAGTGGAATCTGAAAAAGTGCTCCCTTCTGATTCTTCATTTACTTAAAGTTAAAGTGTTCTATTAAACATGTTGTTAGGGCTGTCAGATGCAATGCATCTTCATTACTATTAATATCAAAGGAGTTATCCTCTGTGGCACAATGACATGGGGAAGGAATGAAATAAAATCAATTTGCAGTAGTCGAAAATCCGTTATTGTAAAGTATATTTGCAGATAAATGACATCCTATTAAACAGAAGTGTTTTACTGAGTTCTGCTGCATTGACTGTGACAGAGAATTGTGCGCTGCAAGTGTGAAAATAGGTTGCTAAATGCAGACTTTGTATAATTTCAGTACTCAAGATTAGCTCATTTCTACTAAGCTTACGTTTTGAATACTAGTAACGTAGAATTGGGCATAATGCTTTTTTGTCTTTTAATTTTGTTTGACGTGTCTCCTATTTAATATTTTCTGCATATACTCACATCTGGTAGGGCTGTGAGCTTGCTGAGAGTAAGGTGAATGTTTCTACATGTGCTCTGTTAATGCAAAGTAACCTAAAACGCTTCAGAAAGCTCCCAACATCCAGAGAACCTCAAGGATTGGTTCTGCCCATTCCTCTGGATAGGACAGAGTTCAGAAACTGGAGGGTTAATGCTGAACTGATAGCAAAAGCAATCACTCATGATTCACTGCCTAACTCAAGAAGGCAGCATTTGTCTTGGGTCTTCTGAGACAAAGGCTTCGCTCTGTTGAGTGCATAGAGAACCTAGATTCGCTTTAGAAGGACTGATTCACTAAGCCTCTAAAGTTCAGGCACAAGTCAGGTGAGCAAGTTGAAAGCTATGTCTGTACTGTTCTTTCACTGCAAGAGTTAAAAGAGAGGGCCATCATAACAAAAGATATCCTGTAGGATTGCAGAAGTACAGGGGAGTTGTACATTGCCATTCACAGAATTGCCGAATGGCTGAGGTTGGAAGGCTCCTCTGGACGTCATCTTGTCCCACCCCCCTGCTCAAGCTGGGCCATGTCCAGGCACCTTTTGACTGTCTCCAAGGAGGGAGATCCTGACTGCATGCAAGATCAGGTTTTCAAGGGAATTTCTTCTTCAGACACCTAAATGAGACTTGCAAAGTGGCCAGAATAGTTAATATTTGGACGTCAGGCTAACTACCCTCTTCTTTAAAGTTTGTGAATTGGAGTTGAGCATGCACTTACGAAAATTGCTGTCACAAGGTTAAGTGGTATTTTTTTATCAGTATCATATGTATTGACCTCAGAAGAAGTCAAGTCAAAAGTAAACCCTCTAAAATGAGCATCTTCTGCACCTCTAAAGACGAGGCAAAGTGATGGTGCTTCAGCTTGAGTATCTATAGTGTCAGGGACACAAGTGTCAAGAGCCCTTCTGAAAATCTTTTGACAGTTTATTATCCTAAATCCTGTAAAACTAATAAATGGTTTGTTTTATCAAACAACAGATGAAGTTTATTCTAGTTTCACCACAACTTCTTCAATTAAAAAAAACCCAAAACCAAGACCCAAACAACTTGAAACTGTACTTCAGATTTTTAGACTACCTGATTGTTACAGATTTGCCTGTCACTGTGTAAAATCTGGACTGATAGAACATAGTTCTTCAATGTAACATACTGTGTAGCTGTCACTGTGCATCAACAGTAACCATCCATCTTCATATTTATTTACTTTATCTTCCTCTGGTATAATAGAAATAATGGAAGAGAACATTTTCATAGTCTAATTGCCTCCCACTTTGAAAATAAGCTTGGTAATGTCGTCTCAACATTCATTTTTCAGTAACTTTTTTTCTCTCCTAATGTCTGTCAGGCAGGAGGGACCATTATGCTGTGACAATGTTATATTTTATTTTCCTTGTGTCTTTTAGAAGACTAAGAGCCTGTGCAGAGCAAATAATTCATTTAAATGGGCATACAGAGAAAATCTATCTAGATATCCACAGAGTAAGTTTATCTTAATAGACCGTGATTGTCCTGGCTGATGGTCTACTAATTTAATATCTTTTTTTTTTTTTTTGTTACAGTTACTCTTTGTGAAATTTTTATGACTATACAGCATTGAGATTTTTCCCAGGGAAAAGCAGCTGATAATAAGGGGGGAAATTAAATATGATTTTTTTTCTGTTGACAGTTTGTGCAGTGCTGGGGATCTAGGCAGTAAGTTGGTCTACCTTTTCCTTTGTTCCCTCAATACACACGCTCTCTGTATTTCCTTGAGAGTTGATCACATTTCAAAATGAAAAATTAGAACACTGTGAAATTATTTTTTCCAAATAATTAGCTGTGTGATCTCCTCTTGACTGTCTTGTCCTTTGTGCGCTTTTCAAAAGAGACGTCTTGAATTGAAGTCAGGGTGGGGATCTCTTCACTTTCTTCATGTAAGCCTAATCTTTTTCTGCACTTGCAATTACTCTTTTATAACTGCCAAGGAAAAAGCTTCATATTAACTATATCCATTACTGGGAGGGGAATGATCTGTCTTTTTTTTCTCATTCTGTTTTGTGAGCACTTAAGCAATGCATCTGTTAGCATATGTGTATTGAAATGGGCAATACAAGCTTGAATCTGCAGTCTTGTGGCATTAGAATCATTGAAGAATTGGACAACAAGAGCTATCCTCTTTGTGCATCATTTATGCCAAACGGCGTTTGGATAATGGAGAGGATTTAGCCAGGAAGAAGAAATTCAGAGCGTTTTAGTCTCCATCACTTGAACAGTCTGTCATCTTGCCCAGATTTTGAGGTTTATAATGTAGACAAATCAGAGCTAGTCCTCTATACTTTCCATAGTAGACAACATAGAAAAATAGCTCATCTTTAGGCAGGCACTGCTTATGTGAATTGCACCTTAGAACTACGTATTGTTTCTGTTGTTCATAAAATGCTTCTAGAGTGACTAAGATCAAATATAAACATTTGTATTTGGTCAGTTTGATCTTCTTTTGTGTTCCAAAGCCAGTGCTGTCACTTTTTTGTTATTTCCTTAGTGCATTGGTGGCCTAATCTTTTGTTTAATATAATATAAATTTGTTTAATAACAGATTTCTCCCCTAAGAGCTAATTGTCTATTCACTATATTACAAGTTTGTCCACATTAGTCAGCACTGCTTAAATTACTACAGTTGTTTAAAACCCAGTAAGTGTCTTTTCACCCTGTGTAGCATATGTGGAAAGAAATCAGAACTTCCCATGGTAAAGAATACCACTTGGATATAAATTTAAAAAATACGGTGACATAACTTTTCAGTTACTCTTGCATAGGAATGACCTAAATATTTGCCTCAGAAGAGAAGCTTAGATGTGTTTTGTGTTAAGGCAGAATGGCTAGAAGGTGCAGAAAGCCCAAACTGTCAAGACACAAGATGGTTCCTGTCACAGAAGGAAGTCTAATTCTGCAAGTTATTTGCTGTTTTATCTATAAGATCATGTAGAAGGTTATCAGTAGAGAAATGATAGATGTGTCATAAAATGTCAGTTGCAGAACCACCAGAGATACTCACATGTATTTGGTTGCACTGAGCCGTAAATCTTTCCTCTGGGGAGATTCAAAAACTCTTTTTAATCACCTCTTTAAATGACATAAGGAATTAACTATTAAGAACTTCTGTTCTGCTAAATCATTTTACATTCCCAATCCATTAGCTATAGTACCTTTATGCCATTGTTCAATGTGCTTACTGTGTGTGTACATATATTCTTTCTTAATTTGACCTGAAGCTCGTAAGGTATTTTATATTGACTTGGCTGAAATAGTAAGTAAAAAGTATATTCTGTCCTTAAAAAGAGTCAAAGAAAAGGAATACTATTAACTGTGGTGTTTCTGTAGCTGTCTGATGTCCCAGGAAGACTGATTTAACTTCTTGAGTATATTGTTTCAGATATAGTAGTGTGGAATATTATGCACTGTGAGGCAGTAGAGAATTAGATATCAGAACTAAAATATAACTTTAAAACAAGTTATAAAAATTGTTTTATTTTATGGGCTGCTGTCAGCATATAGAATGCTTTACCAGTCAGTCATCCTAACATTTAACTTCTAAAAGCAATTTGGTTTATGTACCAACTTCTGTGAATTTTAATGTAGTAAGATTGATACAACTGCTGCTCAATACAGCCCAGCTTTTGTTCTTAAAAGAAATGTACTCATGTTTGAAACAGAAAGCTGGATGAAAGTCCTCGACCAAAGGAGAGTGGCTGTGGAGGGGTGACGGGGACACAGGAGACCTGGCTCCGCCTTGGGTGCAACACTTCTGGGACTGCCGGGGCAGTGCTGGGAATTCCACATGTGCTTCCTCCTCCTGTTCTGCACCTGTGTACAGCTAGATACAACCAAACCCCATGGAATAAGCTTGGCACCAAGATTAATTTTACAGCTTATGCATGGTGTGTGAAGACAAAAACCTTGCATGGTAACGGTGTGTCTAATAATAGCCAGGTTCCATGTGGTATCTCTGCGGATTGCCAGGCAAATGGAGAGGAGGCTACCTTTTTTTGTGTGCTCGAATGCCCCTGGTCTGTGCTTGATACGCATATAGGTATTGTATGTGGGAAGGGCTGAGGTTCAGAAATGTTTGCACAAACAACGCTGCCTAGCTCCCTGGGGCTGTGGGATGAGCATGGCCCCATGCAGGAAATCTGTAAAGAGAGCGTGTATATCAAATAGCAGCGCTGGCATACTCCTCTGTAGCTACACAAGAAGTCTTACTTGTGCCAAAATGGTAACTACATTTACCCATTCTTACTTGCTGGCTCAACTATCCACCCCGTTCATCTGTACAACACTTCGGAGGCACAGCAGCTGTAAAAAGGATGCTGTGTATCTAAGCCATCTTGTTCTACATCGAAAATGTGAAAGTGAACATTGATTGACCGACCGGTGGATGTTCTTTCTAGGACAGAGTCGATTCCTGTTAGCAGTTTTAAGTGTGAGGAGCTTATAGTTCAGTGCTGTGTCTGTTAAGAGGAAACCAATTTTCAGTCTTTGTTCCTGTTAGTTCAGTGATTTTCGTTAGTTCTATGTTTGCTGAAATTCATGGCTTGTCTTGTTTGTTTTGTCGATGGTATCTTGGAGTTGTTGTTCTCAAAAAAACAAAGCATTTTTTTGAAAAATAAAACAGCTGGATGTGGTAGTCCTTAGCTCCATTGAACCTAGGAGAGTCATTAGGTCCTAGACAGACTTTTACAACTCCGTACTGATGTGCTGCAGCTTTGAGGCCTTTAGCAAAGCAGTGTAAGTTTTAGCGTTAAGGAGGATGATATTCTATGTATCTGTTTTCCTACATGTTTTTACACCTGGGCCTGAAAGATGCTGAGTATTTTCTATTCCAAAAGAATCCTGTGGAAGTTCTGCACATTCGCAAGTGTGCACAGTCTGCACTTCAGAAGTGTCTCGCATGGGAGGCTTGGGTCAGGAGAGCAGTGCTGCCCCATGCTCCCTCATTTGTATTTGTCGACTGCTAAGAAACTTAACTGCTGAGTGCAGAGTCCTCTGGAGCATTAAGACAAAAGATATCTCAGAAGGACAAGGCAGATCACTAATCATGAAGTTGTTTATAACCATTTTTATTTTTTTTCTGCTTAGTTTTGCAATGCTGGAGTAACTGAATTTGGGGTTTTGTTTGTTTTGTTTTGTTTTTCTTTTTTATAATTTAAAAGCTGTGACACTATACACTCTCATGCAAACCTAAATCTTGAAACAGTGATTTTTCAAGCATTGTGCCGTCTCCTCCCATTACGAATTCAGTGGCAGGGAACTAAGAGAAGAGAAATTCATCTCAGTTTGCAGCTTTTTTTATTGTCAAAGGGGCTGCAGAAACTGCTTCTTGGCATGGTAAATCCCAGGAGATCTTCGAGGGCAGTGAGAATGATTTGCTTCAAGCTCTTCCACCCCAGCACCAGATCTGACTATTGGTTACACACTCCCTGGTCCTTGGTCTGTCTTGATGATAGAACCAAGGTAAGGAAATCATGGCTTCTATGAATCCACTGTTGATTTCCCAAATAAGTAGATGTGCATTATGGATGCAGTCTTCTAAATCTTTCCAGAAAATGACAGTAATTTTTTTTTTCATTTTTTAATTCCCCACATTTCTCTGTAGTGGTGAATACTTTGCTACCCTTAGGCTTAATGGAACTCTCTTAACAATGGTGTGTCTGCCTGTTGTATTCTGCTTCTTGTTCTTAATAGAGTTTTGTGATGTAAGAGCTATTTTATTTCAACCTTAAGCGATTACACTTACCTGAGATCAAGTGGGCTAACTGAATACTTTGTAACACTGTTTCTGCTTTTTCCCTTGACTTAGTTTATTATGCAGAGATATCTTTACACTTGAGCATAAGGCTTCTTTTCCAAAGAAATCCACACAAATGCTTAAGTCCACCCAGTGTGCCAGCCTTCAGTGATCATTTTTGGTTCACAGCCATGTAGCAACTTCTGTCTTCCTCTGTCTACTTAGAAACTTATACTTTAAGAATGTACATGAATATTTTCATGGATGAGATAAAAATGCATGTGATTCTGCAAACTTTACTTTGAGTATTGTCAACATAACCTAAGCTCGGCTCTGTTTGGGTTGATCCATCTGTCCGTGAAAGCAAAACCTGCCATTCCAAAATTTAAGAAGTAAGTGCAATGTGCGTCAAGACATACTGAAACCTTAGCCTGCACTGTAAGCCGTTCAAATCTACTGGATAATTTGTCTCCACTGAAAAAGCTTTTTCAATGTTTCAAGATCAGTATTTTAAAAGCTAGCCATTGATGTTAGCTGAGTAACAATGTTGAGAGAGCAAAAGAAGGAAGTTAAGAGAAGGCACTTGCAGGGCGTAGATGTTACGAAGTTGATGCGCAAGACCTGCAGCAGGGTTCTAGCTCTGTCTGCAGCGGACCTGGAGGCATAATTAAGAAGAGTTACGTGCTGAAACTGCTTTCTAGCCTCCTGGCAGTGTGTCCCTCAGCTATCCTGCCAGTCCCTCTCATTCCTTAGATTGCAAGTTCTCTTGGTCAGAGGCTCTTTGTTCTGTGCTTTTTCTTCAAAAAGCACTTTGATAATACAAATAATAATAATGCAACTACAGTTTACTACAGAGCTGTACAGATTCATCAGCGTGCTAGTGGCTGCTGCAAGATTTATTCTGGGCTTTTTCAGATGACAAGTTAGCCATCCAGTTCCTGCTGCTAAGGGAATTGAATAAAATTTTCACAACCAACAAATAAAAACACACTGCAGACGGATCTAGAAATCAAAGCAATTAACTGTAAAACATGATACCAAAATTGGGCCTATCTCCTTCCTGATCTTCAGTCACATGAAGAAGGCACAGTCTGGCAAAAAGAGAAAAATGAGGGTCAAAAGTGGGACTCATTTCATTAGTTTCTTTTACAATACAGCTGCATGGAAAGTGTCCTTTCTTCTCACCTGTTTGGACTGGAAGAAGTCAGCGCAGCTACATGACTGATTCTTGGTGATTATTCTTGCAAAACAAAGTAAAAGAAAAGCAGCTGGTTGCCAGTGTGTATCTAATCCTTCATGGAATAACAATGCCCTATCTATTTCCAATTCCAGTTTCTTTTTCTGTGCGAACTTCAACACTTCTACAAGGTAGAAGTGTTACTCCCTATTTAAAAATTATGTTTGACAGAGCATAAAAACCTTAAGACCAATTTTAAAAAATATTTACTCTTTAGGAGATTCCTTCTGGTACTTTACAGTCCTGGAGATGAGTTGGTATTGCTCCTTAAAATGTAGTTTCATATCTGGAATAAATCATAAATTAAATACCATTTTATATTGCAAAAAATTGTGCTACAATACATTTGAAAATACAGATAGTGGGGAGGACAAATAAAAAGTCAGTGACTGTGCAGAGTAAGGCTCCATGGATTCATTCCGAGCCAGGTCAGTAAATTCATGCGACAAAGGCCCTGCCATGATGTACAGAGGTAACGGGTTAGGTCTGGGAACACCAGTTGCATATTTGTGGAGCTAATAAGCCACACAGCTCTACATGAAGCTCTGATTCACTTGCCCTTTCCGTGTTAGCGCTCCTGGGAATAACCCAAGTGTCTCTGCTCCCATTTTAAAGCAAACTTGGACTAAAGATAACTCAGAGTTGCCTTTGATAGAACTCTAATGGAAATGGAAAGGGGGCTGAAAAATAGTTCTGCATTTATATAAGAAGTGTTTGTTTTATGGTGCAAAACATTTCTCATACCTTGTCCTTTCTCACTGCCTTTGCTAACGGTAATGGAAATGTCGAAAATGGTAATCCTGAAAATATCCTAAAAACAAGATGAATACTAAAATATGCCTGAATTTGTAGTGTAAGCTGGTTTGAAATTTAAGCTGACTGTGAAAAATATCATTTTACATCAGGAAAGTACTTCATCTTATTGACTGAGGAGGTTTCTAGAATATTGTGCTCAGTTCTGCACCACTTAATCAGAAATATTCAGAGGGTGCTTAGAGACACCAGAATACTCATGAAATGTCAGAGCAAAAAATGAAGAAATAAAGGCTAAAGAATTTGGTAAGTAATGATGACCAAAGCAGAAAGCAGTAGGCTGCAGATGTCTGCAGGGTATAAACAGTGAGGATGGGAAAAAATATTTAATGTAAGGCACAGAGATATTTAAGTGTAGGCTGAATAGCCAATAAAAGTGGCAGATTAGAGGCTAATATCCAAAAGGAAGTAAAAGGATTATGTAAGTCTTTAAAAATTAGATTTGGCAAAAGGGTATGAAGTGTGCTATTGAAAGGAGTATAATATTGGCAGGGAATTTGTACTAAGATGTATTCCCAATCTCTTACAGTATAATCAACTGCAGAGCTCAGTTTGGATTCCTGTGTGTCGGTCTGAGTCTGCAAGTGTAGAATTTGCAAGCTGAGATACTCATCTACATAGATCTAGTTTCTGTAATCTTGTCTTTTAGAAATGCAAACATGCGTGCAAAACCAGGAAAGGTTTGTATTAACAATTCTAACAAAATCATCCTCCGTGTTTCTCTTATTAACGTCCTGTGTTTCACTGAAGTCTTAGGGGTTTTTTCTGCTGAATTATATCCCTTAGACTGGGTACTATGTAGGAGGAGTCAATGAAACCGTCCAAATTTTTATTAACTTGAAGTAAGTTCTTATTGTGTCTTTTCTGTGTTGACTGCATATAATCATATAAAATATGGCTTGAGAAAGAGTTGTATCTGTTACTTTATGCAAGCTGGTCTTGCTTGCTTGCTCTTTTTCTGTCATTTCTTTGATACCAATGGTGATGTAGCAGGGGAATTTCATTCAGCTACTTTAGAACTACTCATAAAGAGAAGAAAAAAAAAAATATGTGACCCTTAGCTGGTGAGCAAGCTGAAGACTGAATTCCTAGCTGTTTCTGACATGGAGCTTTCTGGCAGAGAGAATATGAAAATCTTCTTGGTAGAAGATGTTTTTTCTGTCAAAGAAGGTGGAGCATAGAGGGAAAAAGAGCTTTTGGTATGCCTCAGCTCACCCCAAACATAGGGATAAAGATAGATATTTTTAATTGGATACAGTATTAAGAGAAACACGGGAATCTTTTTGGCTCTATTAGGAAAAAAAAAAACCAACTAAGAAACATTTGTAAATGGATTGTGTCATTGGTGTGTTGCCCAGCCTGTGCAGCAGTCAGTTTATTTAACATGCCGGTGATGTGGTAACTCTGTTGTGCTTTACTAAACAGGGAAAGCAACTGGCTCTGTTGTGGTTTTTATATAAATTAGAGTGTTTGAGTCTTCATTTATTTGCACTTCATTTATTCTCTAATATGTAAAACTAAGCAGCAGCACAAATATTGTGCTTGTCTAGATGCTTTAGTCTTACTAGGCGAGAAAAGAAGTATAAACTGAGAAGTAAACAAACCCCAAAGTGTTTCTCTTTGGTACCAACATTTTAGACATAGCTTGTAGTGTCCAATGTTTCTTTCAAGTTACCTAAATAGCAGCTTGTTTTACCTTGGTCTGTGGACTTGAGTTTTCCTGTGATCATGTAACAGATTTATATTGTAATTGTAGCCACTGTTACTCAGTGATTGCTTTCTAAATGCTGGAAAAATATTGTAAAAACTTAAATGCTTTGAATTTTGTGTGCTCTAGAAAAATAGATAAATACCACCTGCTGTTGAGCTGTGATCATCTATATAATGATGTAGACAAAACTTTGAAATCTTGTTTATTTGAAATTCTGCTGAGCAGGAAGCGCAGGCTTCAGGGCTTACAGGGACAGGTAAGTCTTAGTTTATCCAGGCTCAGGCATTGAGATCCAGAGAATACTGACATTGAAGAAGAAAAGACTGAAGTTTTCTCAAAAGGCCATATTCACAGACTGTTGGAGTTTGATGTATACAACACTGACACACCATTTTTATTCTCATTTCCTAAAGAAATCGGGTATTTTTAATGTCGCTGTTTGCCTTTGTCAGTCCAGCAATTAAACTGAAAGGGGGTAGATTTAGCTTAGACATAAGGAAGGAATCTTTTACGATGAGGGTGGTGAGACACTGGCACAGGTTGCCCAGAGAAGTTGGGGATGCCCCATCCCTGGAAGTGTTCAAGGTCAGGTTGGATGGGGCTTTGAGCAACCTGATCTGGTTGAAGATGTTCCTGCCCATGGCAGGGGGTTGGACTAGATGGTCTTTGAAGGTCGCTTCCAACCCAAACCATTCCATGATTCTGTGATCAATCTAATGACGTTTGAACCTGCGGGCCAGTTTCGGTCCAGTGTGACAGATACGGGCAGTTCTCAAAGACAGTTAATTTCCTGCTGACATCCTGGAGTTCAGCGTGGGGTAAGGCATGTACGCAAAGCAGTGCCTGTGCTGAAGCAGAGGTTTCAGAGTGAGGTCTGCATTTATCCTCCACTTTGGCCTGCCCCTGGCTAATCCATGTGCCGTGTCTTGGAGCTAGCGATAGCACGTACTGTCCCTTTTTCATCTAGACAGGGTGTGTGGGGCAGAGCGGGAAGGGAAGGAGGTGCTTTGGAGACCTAATGGGGAGGGTAGGTCCTAGGCAGCGGTGTGAAAGGGAGTGCAGGCTACTGCATTGTGGGAATAGCAATTTGGGAAACGAATCTATAGGAGACTACGTTTTATGGAACAAATTTCTTGTTTTGTATGCAAGCCATAGGAGTAAAGGTAGACCTGAAATCTAAATTGCATCTCTAAAAACATTGGCATTTTGGACAGAGTAATGTAGCCACTGACAAACTCATCAGAGTGGAGCAGATGTAGTGACCCAGCTGCAGCTTCCTGCACATTCAGGTGAGGTCACTGTGGTCTGTGCTGCGGAGAGATTAGGCCTAAAACTTCTTCCAGTGTTGAACCTTCTAGATGTTTTCAGCATTCAGTGGCTGTAGAGAGCCGCATGTTGCCAACAGCGGGGTAAAAGGGCCCTAAGCAGCAGAGCCAGGCAGTGTGCGGTGGGTAAAGGAGCACAGGCTTTGCTGCAGCAGAAGCTTGTGGCCAGCCCGTGCAGCGGAGGACTGTCTTCCTTGGAGAGAAGCCCTTGTCCTCCAGCCAAACTCTGCTTGCTGCGCCTGTTGGCTGTAGTGAAAGCTAAAGCTGGAGCTGGCGTGTGAGGAAGCATTAAATAAGAAGCAAACGTGCTGTTGATAATGGATGTGGTGCTAGGAGCTTGGATAATACCTCTGTTCTTTCTGAGCTGGACGACTATAAAATATACATGCTGTTAGACTGAATAGCCATGCCATTGTTTTAACTTCTATGACAAAATATTGTGCATCCTACCAGACAAGAGCTGAAGCTGTAAAAGTGTGGGTTGTCTAATGAGGGCGTGCAGGAGTATAACTGCTTTGCATCTGAGGTTATTGTTTGAACCTGATTTTTTTGAGGCCTAACATTTACTGGTAGTTAGACAAGCGTCTACATGAATCAGCGAACAACCCTGACAATTTATCTACTGCTGATGGGATGCAATGGAGACAAACCAGACTAAGCAGGCACAGCGAAGTGGCCCAGAAGTGAACTGGAACAGGATCTCAACTACTCTGTCACCCTGAGAGATGGCCTGTCATGCTCGGAGCTAAGGCAGCTGCGCGTGTGTGTGGGGGGTGACTTTCCAGTACAGCTACCGGAATGCTCGTGTTGTGGCTAACAAACCTCAGTTTCCCACTGTACTGGGTCATCAACAATCACCAGATTGCAAGAACTTAACTGGATAAATATGAAGAGATTTTAAGTGCATTTTAGAGTCACTTTGTTTTTACTACTTTGAGTTTTGTCATACTCTGAGAACTTACCTCTTTATACTTGGTGTTTCATAAGCAGATAAAGCGTGAGGCCAACAAGTTTTTTACTGAATCCTGTCTGACCAAAATCCGGGGAAAAATATCATATGCAGCAGTAGGGTGTTTATTAGTTCTATTTCAATTGGCCTGGGGTTTTTTTGACCTTTAATTAAAAGAAATGCGGGATTTTATTTCTGTTGACTGCAGAATAACGAGATCATTTAGCTTTTTAGCAATTGTAACCTCTTTCATCAAAGTACAATTTAATTGAGAGCTAATAATGCAGAATTTCATATAGAATCCTGAAAACAGCATCCTAATTACTTTACTTTATTAAATAGTATTGGCACCAAGCATTTAAAACATTCAGCTTACCTTGCCATAATTGCTTTTTCTCATTAGCTGCTATCTCAGCCTCCAAGAAGTGAGAAGCTGGTGAAGGAAGTTAGAAATATTTCTTAAAACTCTTGGTTGTACAAGTGATTTACCTAGATGAAAGAGCCTAATTACTTGATAGTGTATAATTGGACCATCATCAAGATCACTATTGTATGCAATATAAAAAAAAAAAAACTCCAAAGGAAGACTCAGTAACATTAAAACAGTGTGTTCTAATGAAAAAACTTCTGCTTGAAATCATCCGAGGCAACGGTTTCTAAAGTGGCTGCTTACATTTTTAGTATCCTTTAGTGGACCTCAAATTCAGATACCTCGTTACAGCATCTGTGCACATAAAATAAAGTTGTGGCTCCTGAATTTTTTGAAAATCAGGTCCAGTATGTCTTATATTGGACACTGAAAAACTAAGGTGCACATAGTTGGGCTCTAGCCTGATGTCTCATCTTACTGACACTTCGAAGAGAAGCTGGGTTCCCCAGTTAATGGTGCTTATCAAACTAGTGAGTATGGGCCTTAATATTATAGGAATTCAGGTAAGATACTGAGGACAATGGATCTGGCAAACAGTCCAAATTAACCCAAGCAATCAGTGGGAGCTTTGCCTGTCGTGCACATTAAAGAGTTGGGCTCCAAGGCTTCCCTGTTTGATAATTTAAAAACACAATTGCTGCAGGTAGAATCTAGCCATCAGTCAATGACAAGTAACTGAAACCAGGTACTTCGTTTCATCTCCAAGGAATTTTTGCACACATTTTCTGTTTTAAATTCTACCGTGTTACGTGGTTCTTCGTAAATAGGCATCCTGCTGACATGCGGTACTTCTGAACTGTTAAATCTTTTGAAGGACTTGGTAAACTTATCAAAATCCATGTTTTTAATTGAAAGAATAATTTGTTTCTTGAAGGTACTGTATCTTAATAAGCAGGTGTGTGTCCCTGTCGTCGTCGTCGTGTCGTCCCCCCCCCCCTTCTAATTTTGTTGTACAAAGTAGCAGGAATAGTTGTCTTCAGCTCACATGGAATCTGATATTTTATAAACTTGAACATATGTGTTGTCAGCAGTTTAGCTTTTCCATCCCTGTTTCATCAGTCTTTCTATTTTTGCTGGATTGTGTCCTCTTGGACACCTTGCTTCCATCAAACTGTAGAGCAGTGTCCTTTCCCCACTTACATAGATCAGGGTCTATTTATAATTTATGCTCTCTGCCAGCTAAACACTTTGCAGAAAAAGCTGAAGATTTTCTTTGTTTTCTTCTCTTGCCCTCTCTGTAGTGTCAGCCCTGTTAAGTGAGTGCACAGTCAAAGAAAATTTAAGCATTCTTCTCCTTTTGTCTGAAGGATATTCAAACTGTTTTTTTCAGATACACCCGGTATACCCAAAGCAATTATTCTTTCTCCTGCATAGATTAAATGTTTATGGTAATGGGTGTCAAAATGCTAATCTTGGAAATCCAGAAAGAATAGGTATTGAATTTTAATGATGTTCCAAAATACATAATTCATAATGAGGGAAACATTTTTTCCTCAGAAGCAAAATAGTCTGTCTAATAAAATAATGATTCCTAGCCATTTGGGACGGACCTTCATTGAGGCTGTCCTCTGTTTCATCTTGCCATGCTGCCTCTCGCTGCCTCCAAACACTCCACATTCTTGCCCACTGCCTTCCCAGTCCTGACTGCTGCCACAGTTTGTTGAACGGCTGCCATCACGATCTCAGCGTTTCTCACTTTCAGGTCCCACTGCTGCTACAACATTTCTTGTGGATCCCCACTGCTCCCTCCCCCTCAACTCTCCCTTCCCTAGGCAGCGTGTTCCCCCTCCTCTCTTTTCTGCCATCAGCCTCAGCAGTGCCAGGACAAACCTGGGACTGATCATCAGGCACAGCTTGTTAGCCTGGCCTCTGTTCTGTGCCACACCGTGCCTCGTATTGCCTCTAATCTTGGACACTTTGCTAGGGCCTCTAAGTTTAGGGACTGATATATAAAACATGATAAAGCACAATCTCAAAATATATCTGGGAAATTTGAAATACTGATTGTTGAACTCTGCAGAGAAGCACAATGCTTTAAAAATCATAATACTTGTATGCATAATAAATGCAAACTTCAGTCACATGTGTGTTTTGTTCCTCAATTCTCTTTTCCATTTCCTCTCCAACCCTCTTTTTATTTCTTTTCTTTTTTTTCCCCTTATAAACAAGAGAATTTGCTATGTGGGTAGAAACTTTAGAAAAGGTCAGGTTCTGCAGAAAGGAAAGTTTGAGGGAGGCAGGTGGTGTGCATGTACCTGTGCAGGCAGCTTCAGCTGCAGGACTCTTTTTCTCAGAGCATGGACACACTCAGGAAAGGCAAAATGATGTCACAAAAAGTGCAAAGTAAAAGGACATCATATCAGTTACAGCTCATTAAACCCCTATGTGAAGAACTCCACTCAAGTTAGAAGGGCTTTAGTTCTGTTTCTTCCCTCTCTTGCAGGGGTTAAACTAAAGAGGTAATATGGTATAGAAAATTCAAGCTACTTCTGCATAAGAGCTACAATAAAGGGTCTTCGTGTGCTTAACTCCTGTGCTTTCACTTTACACTTTCTATTAATTTGTTTTACCTTTTCAGAAGGTCCTTGTCTTCATTAAAGACCTAGTACAGCATTAGAAGTTTTCCTCAAAAGAAAAGTAATTCCTAATTTAATGGCTCCTTTGATAGTATTGTTAGACACGGAATAGTAAAGCAAGCGTTGAGAGATGAGATCTGCTTCCCAAAAAAAGGGGGAGGAGATAGGCTTTTTGAAAAACTATGAAGCTGACCTTTCTTGCTTTTGTTACCGACATGAAAGTATGTACTGATTTGAAGTTTAAGATATTAACACTGCAGCATTGTGAGGCTATGTCTATCTGCTTGCCAATTTAGTTAAAATCCATGGGATTATAAGTAAAATTAACAGTCTTTTTAACAATTTTGCTTTTCAAGTAGCTAAGTTCTTTAGCAGCTTTTGAGTAGGAAAATAGTCATAAATATGTTTGTATGACTACAGAAACTAGTCATAGCTTCTTTTTGGTGAAGCAGAGTTCAATAAAGCATTCTTGATTTATTTGTTTGATCAGCCAGGATGTTTGGGTCTGAGTATTTTTGTTGATGCTGAAATTACTACTGTCTGTTTATTGAAGACAAGTTGACACTTATGACTTCTCCGTGACAGACTATAAAGTGAAATCATGTAAAGGGATATTTGAGGACAGGAGGCAGGGTAGTTTCCTGGCTATGGAAATGGGAAGCAAGTTTGGTATGAGTTTTATCCTTGGCTTTACTGCTGATTTACTTGAGCAAGAGCTTTTGACAGCCCATATCATCTGTCTGTGCCTCTGTTTGTCCTATCTATAACATGAGAAAAATTAAATAAAACTGTTTCCTTTGTAAACAAAGCTGGTATTTCCAAAAGAAAAGTGATTAAAAAAGCTAAACATTATGGTTGTCGGGAAAGGAGGAGGCCATCTATACAAAGGCAGGACTTCTCATACATCTCCATTGCATGAATAGTTCAATTAAAGAACAATTCTTTTGTTTTCTTCTGTTTCATTTGTGTTATCAGAGTCCATTTTCTCCTAAATTCTCAGCCAGTCAAGATCCCATTTGCAATTACAGCAGCTTCCATTTGCTGAGATGTTTCATCAGAAATGAAATGGAAATAACTTAAATGGGGTGATGCTGATTAATCATCTGAGAATCTGGCTTTATTCACAACATACATGATTTTTTTATGTTCCTTTCATTATACTATAAACTTGTCAGATGCAGGGATTGAAAGAACTCTGTTGTTTTGCTGTTGGGATAACTTTTGTCTATGGCTTGGGTTGTAAGAGGGCCTTTTTCTGAGATTATTTTGGACTGTTGGTGAAGAAGGGGGTCTTTCATCATACACTGAATTCTCACATTTGATTTCTGGCAGAAGGAATTTCCTAAACTTAGTATGTGAGCTTAGGAAAAGTTGAAAAGAAAGTACTCCATTGTATGTACATGAAAGTGATTATATAGCCAGCAATTTATTTTCCTTATAGTACCAGTGGAAGTATAACATATGTACTAAATAATTATTTATAAACATATGAAAGCTTTACTAAGCAGTTTTTAAAATATTTTAAAAATTAGGTTTTTAAAAAAACCTTCAGTACTAGTGTATTTATATAACATCTCATACAGATACCCAGAGGGGCTATTCATAAACCAATCATAAAATATACAGAAAATATCACCAGCTTACCTTCAGCATATACAACAGCATTTAGAAATGAAATTTCAGGCTTTTTGTCCCCCTACTTTTCTCTCTTTCTGTCTTTCTGATAGAAGCTCACAGTAATAGGCCCTGCCATCTGCTACTATATATTTTTCATGAGTTTTAACATTTTGTTTTTAGAACCTGAAAGATGAGTAAAATGTCAAGTCACCCAGAAAATAATCATAGGCATGACAACTCAAATGTTATCTCAGCTTGTCTGTACAAAAAGTGGTTCACAGCAGGTCTGTGCCCTCCTCTTTGCAGATAGAGCAGGCGGAGCAGGTGAGCTGGTACACCGTTGGTATTAGCTGGTGCATTTTTGAACACCACCACAAGGCTTTAGCAGAAGATCTCCCACTGACTTTAATGAGTAACGTGGCCAAAAAACCAACAGCATCACTTTCAAAGTTTGTTCTGTAGAAGGTGAACTACAGATTTCCTTTAGAGTTTCGTGTTATTTGAGTGTTATCTGGAACGTCTTATCGTGACTGCTGGCCTAAAAAAATGCACCCACGAGGCAATCATTGAGGCAAGAAGGTGGTAACTGCACTAGCAAAATTAATTCCTGGTGAAGAAGTAAACTCTTACGTTGCGTTACCACAGAAATGTCATAGGCTTTTTGCTACCCTTCTCCCTCCTGCCGTTTGAAAGCCTGCGTTTGCGACTCTCCTGTCAGCCCTGTAGCTGCAGCATGCCAGGGAGGTGCAGCAAAGGTCTCCTTCCAGGTCGTGTTTCTCTGGCGTTCCCAGCTGCTCTTTGTTTTTCCCATTCTGTTTTTCCATCATGCTGAGACTAGACTGGAGCTGACAAGCTGAGAAGCTGTTAGAAAGGTACAGGATAAGAGCTTCAGCTCAAAAAATGCTCACAGTTCTCAACTTAATTTGGAGGGAAAGAACTGTGCAGCCCATTCATGCCACCTTGCTGTCAGGCTGCACTCAGGAACTCTTTCATTCGACAGTATGTACCGTTAACATAAGAAGTGTATAGCCATATTATTTGCCTCCTACATTTTTAACTGTGCAAAGATAAAATTATTTCATTGAATAGGTTCCCAGCAGCTCAAGGATGGTTTTCATAATAAATCCTCTGCAGATTTGCTATCTTTTGTTAGAATAAGAGGTCTCCTGGTGATCTTTGCACTCTCAGCCTGTGCAAAAGCCCTCGTTACAGTGTTGCAAGAATTTTCTCTTAATATTCCACTTCAGAAGTCTCGAGCTTGTTTTCAATTATCTCCCTTCTGTGTTTCTTTTTACTCATTCCCTTAGAAAGTCCCTTGTTCACAGGACATTTTTTAGGCTTTCCAGTGAAAGAAGATGATCTTTACCTTACTAGTACTGTTCTTTGAAACTGCCTATGCTGTTGTTGCTGGAGCTACACTGCTGAAGAAGACTGAGGCGAGTTACTTCCAGATCTGAGAGGACCTTAAGAAATAGGAGGCAGAACAGTGATGGTTCTTTCACAGATTTATTTTTGTGATTAATATATATTTAATGAATATGCTTAGGCATAATGTTCTGGTCCGCTGAAGTGGTGAACAAGGCAAGTACTACTGATGGCTCAGAATTGAAACCACTCATGTTTCATCAGCCATGTCAGCAAAACTCAAATTTGCAGCCCCCCAGGATAGGGACAAATGACTGTCTCTCCTGTTGCTGCAGATCAGCTCCCTCAAGCACCAGCTTCCCTGAGCCAGCCAGAGCTACAAGCTTAGTGAGGCCTCAGATGCAGCACAGTAGAGGACTGGAGAGCGGCTGTGTTCCCGCTTTGGCCAGTGCTGTGATCTCTCAGTGGGGCCCGGTGAAAATGCTCGGCTCTGGAACGGGAGTGTCACGAAAGGCGAGCACAGGGCACAGGCAGATGCGCTAGCTGTGGTGTGTGGTCACCTCTTACTGGGGACGGGAGCTGCGCTGGGCCTGCTGCCTTGGGCCTCTCATCAGGTTGGTGCACAGGGCAACCCCTGCTATTGTCACCTTTTCGCCGGATTTTGTCACTGTATCGTTGTGGGTATGATAGTGTAAGGCAACAGGCTTGACAGAGTTTGCAGGTGGAGATCATACTTTCGTTAGAACGATGTAGATGAGCCCTGGAAAAGACCTGAAGAACAGCCCAAAAGTTTCTCGGATAAGGTGGATGTCACCTCCATTTGTAAAATGGCTCATATTTTAAGGAACTGTAACTTGACTATGCAATGCCTATATCTAAAGCTGGACTTGACTTCCATGTTAACATTCTGTTGTCATTGGCATTCCGAGTGAAAAAAATAATTGTGGACAAATTATTTGTATAATGTCCAAAGAAACTGTCTCATTTTTCAGGGCACCAAATTGGCATTGAATTTCAAGAGTGGGGAGCCTACTAGACCTTTAAACCTTTGAAAATCTCAAGTGATTTTAATCTTTTTGTGCTTTTCAATACATTCCCCTTTCATAACATGCTTAGAGTTGCTAATTTCTGACTATAGTAATGCTTTTAATCACTTTATTAAAATCATTGTGTTATAATGTATGTTGACTTTGAAAACTCTTTGATGACCTTAAACACATAAATGTTTTCTTTTCTTTCAAAGGTATTGCATGAGTGCCTGTCTCCAAGTGTGTGTGTGTGCATGCGCTGTAGCTGGCCATACACTTCTGATGTGCTGTGTACAGGGTCACAAATCTCCAGAGTCCAATGTGTTCATGAATTATCAACTATCGAGTGCTCAGTTGAAGACAGGCTATTTGGAGGAATGTGCACTCCGAGTCTCATTTTGGAGGAGGCTTTTTGCTCTTCTGTTCTTGTTTTGCAAAGTTTTATTGTGCTTTGGGAAGCTAGGTTTCTTTGTTACACCTGGAAAACTGAAAGAGTGAACAGCAGAGTGTAAGAGTTTGGGAGATAACTCCTGAAAGCAATATGTAAATCTTGGGAGTTACGAGTCAAGAGCAGCATACTGAAATCAACGAGTGAAGCTGTATCTGATGAATAATAGCTTTCCCCTTTCTTCCTGCATGCTGTTTTTTTGTTGGTACTAATTTAGTGCAAGTACATGTATGCTGACAGCCAGTGTGCTAACTGTCTGAGAAATGAGTCAGAATTTGGGGGAGTTTAGGATTAAGTTCTTTGATGTGGAATAGGCTTCATCTAGCTTCTTTCTGTCTTTCTGGATTTTATTTTTTTTTTGATTGCCAGTAATTTTGAAACATGACTGTGTACGTACTTGACCTGATCTAGAGAAACATAATTCTAATAGATGCTGTTCACCCTGGTGAATGGAGCAGTGGTTGGGGGCACAAGAGATCCGAATTTCATTCCCAGCTGTGTCCCAAGTTTACTGAGTAATCAGTGGAAGGTGTTTTCTCTGGTGTGTGCCTTTGTTTTCCTATCTCATGATTCAGGGAGTAAAACAGTATTTGATAGCTGGTCATCTTTATGAGGAAAACAATGGAGTTTGCATGCTGTCTTTAATCTTTAAATGGTGATAAAAATATCTGTTATTTCTTTGCCATATATAAAGAGCTGTTTTTAAATAGCAAAATCAATTGAAAAGACATTTACCCGTAAAAAAAATTATATTGTTATATTAAATTTCTGTGCCAGGTGCGTTTTCTACAGATATGTTTTTACGGTGCGTTGTTTTTTTTTTCAGGCCCTGCTTGACACTCAGAATCTTTTGAGAGCTCAGATTACAAATTTTACTTTCAACCTGGGATTTTCAGGGAAATTTTATCACACAGGTAAGAATGAAATACTAAAATCACTTTCATTTTGATGGTGTTTTTTGTAGTATGAGGAAAGTAGGAATGATGGAGACTAAGGGTCTGAGTAGAGAGAATAGTTTCGTTCATAGTAGGATGACTAGAAAAATCAAATTGTTCTTTCTTCCAGGTTGCTTTGGGACGTACATTTGTGTGATTGACCAAATCAAATTTTTCTCTTAAAGTTATTACACTGGATTAACCTTTTGTTAGTGCTGTAGTCTGTCTGGATATAACCATGTAGGTGGAGTCTTTGCAACAACATTTTTATTTAAAAAAAAGGGGGGGGGGATGTGCATAATGGTCCCGTAAGTAGAGTAATGATGTGGAAGTAGGAGAGCCAGGCTGTAGTTTCTAAGAGAAAGACTAAGCCCTTCAGGAAAGTGTACTGTCATACTATTAAGTATCCTGAATAAGAGGAATGTTCCTCCTCCTCCTGCAAACTGGGACATGTAGAAATGGCAGTCACAGGGCCAGGGGGAGACCTTGCAAGCAGCAGTCCGAGCTTGGGGTTACAGCTTTCTGTAGGGGTTATATGTGTTACATATGTGTCGTTGGATAACAGTAAAATCAGTCCTGAGGGTGGAATAAACACCTTACTGTTAAATAAACCTTACTGTTAATAAACTCTTACTGTTGCTTTATAATTTCATTCAATTTGAGCTAGCTCAGATGCTCACTATAGAAACTCTCCCAGGAAATGGGGAGAGGGAGGCACGTAGAATAGGTGAACTGGATTTTTCTCTGCATCCACTTCCTGAGCACACAGAATTTAGGTGGTAATTTTAGGTGGACTGGAACATCTCGGAATGAGGCATCTGTAATTCTAGTAAGCTGCAGTGCCTGCATTAGGTGCCAATGTAGAACAGATTGAATTCCTCCTCCCCTTTTATTAAAATTCAGTTCCTTTCAACCTGTTGTTGAGTGGTAAATTCCACTGATCAAATGCAATTTTCTATTGCCTTCACTGAGGGATCTGTTGAGCTACCACAGTTTATCCTTTTGGATAGTTTAATCTCTACTGTAGAATATAGCAATGTATATTACCCATTAAAATAATATTATACTTAAACCACCATAGAAAGAGGGAGAAATAAAAGAAAAGGTATTAAATAGGATGTGATATAGAAGAAAAGCTGCTCTCTACAGTCAAACAGAAAGAAAAAAACACGCATGCAAAATAGGACAACATCAGGGCCTGGAGGAGAGAGACAAAAGACAACAAAAGATAATGTCACAGATGAAGTATATTAATATGAAAAGAGGGAAGTGAAGCGACATGTTAGCTAAGACTAGGAACCAAAACCAGATTTATTGAAAACCAAAGAAAGATATACAGAGCTTGAATATGCTTGACTGCTGTGCATGTTACATAGCAGAGGGCTGAGCGTAACTCTTCTTGTGCTCAGTTGTACACTTTGTTCAGTATTATTTGTCATATTAAGAGAAGAGGCAGGGAAAGAAGTTTGTTATTTAGAGCTGAACAGCTGGAGAAGAAAGCAGCTGGAGCTGCGCAGTTCCTCCGCAGGTCTCTTGGGCTCAGCAGACTTCAGCTAGACTTGGTAAATGTCCAGGTTTCACCCCTGCAACCCAGGTGTCACCTGCAGAATTCAGAGAGACTAGAGATGCCTTAACTTTTTCACATTCAGGACATCACTTGCTCCATCCATTCCCATCCCTTCCTTCCCTTTCTTTTTGCCTAAAATGGCCCTGCAACACAGTCCTGACTGTCAAGTTTGTCACCAGTGTCTCAGAAGGCAGAGGCACTTTCCCAACCACTTCTTTTACCTCAGTTGATAGTTCAGATGCTTTGGAGGGAACACGCACATGGGTTTCCTGGTTTTGGCTGAGTAGGATTTGGCAAAGGTATTGCATGTTTGTAGCACAAACTGACCCAGCTACTGGCTGTAAAATGAATGACTTGAGCCTGTCTCTGTTACAGCCCATCCCTTGCTGTGGCTTTCTTCCTTTCTTGATATGGTTTCTTTGCCCTGATCTGGCTATCATATGGCCTTTAGGCACTCCTGTCACTTTCTTTGATAGCATGCGAACATCACACAGGGCCCCACGGACTCGCATGGAGTCCGGAAATCTAAATGGTCCTACAAATATTGACACATCATTACGTATGTCTGCCCGCATTTTTCATTCACTGCCGTAGTTCCCTCAGAGGTAATGAGGAATAAAATCACAACAGCGAAGGTATGTCAGACAAAGTTTACTGAGAGAAAGAGGAAAAAGCAAAAGGCATATAGGGTTAGTGAGAGTATGGCCATACGGATGCAGAAGGCATCAGAGCTGAACATTTGGCTAAAAGACTGAAAAAGGAGAACAGATTTTCCAAAATGCTGAGGGGGAGAAAGGATTTGTCAAGTTGTGTTGATTGTTGGCGGGAGTAGGAGCCATCAGTAAAGCAGGAAGCAGGCACACTGCGAAGGTGCGTTAAGCTATAGGTTGTCAAAGTTTGGCTCATAGAGTCCTTATATGGCAGCCCATTAAGGGGTTATTCAAATTTGGCTGCCTTTGACAGGACTTTGTCATTAAAAGTGCACTGGGACTAGGATAAATGTCTGGGCTTGGGGATGGAAGGGGTATCCTGATCTGCCAGCTAATTAGACCCTGACACTTCCCATCCCTGAGGTGCTGTCAGATACCCAGGCCGAATCTCTGCGAGTGGGTTATACAGAGCCGAGGCACGGGCCCAAGCACCGAGAGCGGGTTGTCATTGCCCTTGGATTACCAAATGGCCTCTGGAGTGCTCGGGGTCCCGGCCAGCCCCCACTGCCTGCACCCGGGGGAGCAGAGGCAGGGGCCCGTCCCAGTGGGTAGCTGGGGTGCAGCTGCTTCTCTCGCAGGCTGGGAGGAGTTATGAGTGTCGAAGCGGCCAGCCGGTCTCAGGGTTGGAGGACAGGCCCCACCACTGGCTTATTTACTGCTGGAACTGCAGCACGAGAAGCGTGAGAGAACGGCAAGGCCGTACGCTGCTGCCTGAGTGATTCCTCTTCATCAGCGCTGCAATTCAAAATGGCTGCAGGGCCTGTTCCACGCACCGCAGCCTTAGGAACAGGCAGGAGAGCATCTGAAAAGACAGGCCTGGGGTCTGAGAAATATCTCGGTGAGCTGCAGCCACTCTTTAAATCTCTTAAAAAAAAAATATGCAGATTTCTAGGAAATCCTGAATAGGCCATGATCAGAAAGGTAAGAATTAGCGGGGAAGAGAAAATAATTGTATTACACATAATATTTTGAAAAGGCTGCTGGAAAAAATACTTCCACGTATCATAGGTAACGAAAGGAAAAGAAGTTTGATTGGGGAGTGAATTTAGTTTGGATAAGGAATACTAGAAAAGAGTTGTCAACGTTTTCATTTATACTCTGTATTAAACAATCTTGTGTACATTTTATTTGATTCCGTCCCTTCAGCTACTGATGTTACTGATATAGCACATGCATGTGAGGACAGTGTTGTACCATGCATTCAAGATGCCATGAAAATGGAGCTTTTGGTCTTTTACTTGACTATAATGACTTCAGGAAAAGTAATGTGTACTTGGAAACATTTAAAGTCCTCAGTACTTTAAATGGCCACATTTTATTATGCTGATTTCTTTCTTATATTTTCAAACATTTGTAAGAATATAATAAAAGTAGAGACTTTACTTCAGAGATTTTTTTTTTTTTTTTTTTTTTCAGGCACTGAGGAGGAAGATGAAGGTGATGACCTGCTGTTGAGATCTGTGGATGAGTTTTGGTGGTTTCCCCATATGTGGAGTCACATGCAACCTCATCTCTTCCACAATGAGTCATCACTGGTGGAGCAGATGATCCTCAACAAAAAGTTTGCCTTAGTGAGTTATATTTTTGCATTTTATATTGGATTTAGGTATTCAGAAACCATTATTCCTATTTTGTTGGAAAATCAATTGTTGTAGAATTTTTTTTTAATCTCAATGAATTGAAAAAAAAAAGAAAGTTTTGATAAAGGGCTTTTTGCAATCAGTCTACTTTGTGCTATGAAAATCCTGTTTCTCTACAGTTTGGATTTCCTTCTCAATTGAAGTTTGATCTTTTTGTATTACTTTATGAAAAAATTTGAATGGAAGAATTCTTTCAGAATGAAGAATTAATTATGTTCCCATCTTGGAAAGTCAATATAGATAAAAATTCTTCTATTTCAATATTTTCCTAAATAAAATTTTGTCCAAATAACCCATTGTTTAAATTAGAAAAAATCCAGTTTTCTGAAAGAATAAATACTCCATCAAAAAGTGTCAAATGACTTTATGAAAACACTGCATGTTAGGATTAATGAAGTGTGCCACATTTTCAAAGATGCTTTTCAGCAGTGATACCTAATCACATCTTATATATTCCATTTGGATCAACTTTATAAAAAATTATTTTGAAAAGCATTGCCTTTACTAATTATTTAATCACAGCAAAGCTCTGAAAAACAAATATTTCACTGAGAATATAAGAAAAAATTAAAACCAGATCTTTAGGTCTGACGATACTAGAGAAACAGACTTACCTTTTCTCTACAGTCAATTTCATACAATAAAACCAAACCAAACTGCCATATATAATACATATTATTTGTCTGAAGAAATGGTCCAATGTAAAGACATAAAGAAGTGTGATATCAGAATATCTCAGCAAACATAACTTGTTTGCTGAAATACATCCCCTCTTCCCAACAGCCTAATTTTACTTCTCCCTTTTCAAAATACAGTGGTTGCTCCTTAGCTGGCAGGTGATGACTTTGTTCCTTGAAAGAGCAGGGGGATTTGAAATACCAGAACAAAAAAGAGTGCACTATGGTCATGTGTCAGTGAGTATAGGACGGAGATGTAGACCTAGAATATCGAGCAATTAAAATTTGTATTTGAAAACTTTGCTTTTAAGTAAGGTATATGCTTTCTTTCAACCAAAGATTTTACCAAGTTTACTGTAAACTGCGGTTGTACTGAGAATAGGCCAGCTCAATTTTACTGTTTACTTTAAAGAAAGCATTTTAGTAGAAGTTAGAACCATGAGAATTTAAAAATCCTGTGTGCAAAATTCCCTTTTTTCTATGATTCTGTGTACTGTTGCAAGTTCCACTGGAAATTAAGTTAGTTCTTGTAGTTCTGGTGTGACCTAAGACATCCTCTGGGATTAGCCTACAGTATGTAACCATTAAAGTACATTATTAGAAGAATTCATGTTCAACCTTGTTTTAGGTAACTTCCTCAATTTCTATTTTCTTCACTACTTTCAATGCTTTTAATACTTACAGACACCTTATATTACATGTTTCTCATGTCTGAAGCTATGTCTAGATATATAAACGTGGAGCTACTCATTATGTTTCACTTGCGTAAACCATTTAAAATAGTAACAAAGGTAAGTATCCTGCTTTTTTGAAAGAGGCTGAAATTGCTGGTGCCTCATGCATTATCAAACTGAACGTGTATACTGTGTGTTAAATGCTCATCGTGGGAATTACAGTCACTAAGAAATAATGGAGACACTGACACATTGAAGATGATAGGCTCATAATTAGAATGAAAGATGTTAATTACATATTTATTACTGCATATTGTAAAACTTGAGGGAAAAACCCTTAAAAATCAGACATTTGTTTATAGCTGAATGAAGGAGATAAAATGGGACACTAAAGAATGCAATTTCTTAAATGTTCTGTAAAGATTTTTCTTTCTGATGTTTATGCATGCTTAAGGGAAGTAGAAAAGATAAAAGGAAGAGGAATTGAAATATCTGTGAAGGAATTAAATAGTGTAAAGCTGTGTAACTGATGGTGTATCCATTCTTTACCTCCCCATGCAGTAAAACCAATAGGCCAGATCTTACTCATTCCTACTTTGGCAGATTACACATAGTGCGCCCCAGCTGTAGACCAGCAGATGATGCACTCCCTGGGTGCAGCGGGGTTGCTGATGGGGTGTTTGCATCTTACCCAGGAGCGGTACAGCCTTACAAGAATTCCAAAAGCTGCACCAGCCTCAGGATGGTAAAATCTTATGCCCCATTATGTGTGCCACAAGTTGCTAAAGGGAAATACTAATTTCACTAGTTTTTTTTAATATAGAAAAATTAGGGTTCTCAACTATGGTTAAACCATACCTGTCTGTTACACACGCCATTACACTAGGTTCCAAGTAGTCCTTTAATGAGGAAAAAATAGCTTTCTTCCCTTACAGGCTTCATATCTTTAAAGTCTTATTTCTCATGTTCTTCCAGAGCAGAAGCAAATGCTGCTTTTTGTGAGTTTGCTTTGTTTTGAGCTGTTAGTAAAGTTAAATTATAACAGATACATCTAATATTGAATCCTGATTATTTAAGCTTTTTAAGTCCAGTACGTTAGCTTTTCTGCAGTAATCCAGTCCTCCTCCAGAAAAGATGGTTTTACTAAGGTATGCACCCATTTTTCGTTGAGATAAGACTTAGAGAGTTTTTCATGTTCCTTAGTAACTAGTTTATTCAAAGGAAGAGACCCAAGTATCAACCAACTCTTGCCTTTGCACACAAAGTATGCTTAGAAAGTATGGTGAAGATGACCATACAAATACAAACAATATAAAAAAGCTCTTAAACAGAATTCAAAGGCTGTGCAAAGGCATTTTTCCTAAGTCATTGCAACACAACATCTTATAGACAGTGTATTCTGCTAATCAGACTATCAAAGAAATATCTGCTATATACTGTTCCTTTGAAAAGTAACCTGAAAGAAAGCAGAAAAGGTGTCAAAATTCATTAGAGTATGTTGGAAACCAGAAACTGGAAAGAAAATATATTGAATGTCAAGAGAAGGTAATACCAGCAAGGTCAGTATGTAAACAAGATAAATGACAGGAGTCTGCAAAAATAGAAGATGTACTACAAAAGGGGTTAGTCTACAACATCTGCCTATTATCCTCAGATTTTTACTAGTGGTTATCTTTTCTCCATTTTCAAAATGACACTAAAATGGTTAAGCTGGTTTTTGAATATGGTTTTATGTTTCGAGTAGACTAGAGGGGAAATGCAGTGACTCTGTGAAATTCAGCTAACAATCCAAGTAATTGTGTAGGGACATGTAGTGGAAATCACACTTCAGTTATTGTAACTGCCAAATGCTACCTGTTGTGTTGAATACATGCCAGTAATTTTCTCTGAATTCTTAGTTTGTGAGCAAATTCCTTGCAAGAACTTGAAGGAGTGCAACTTTCTGTTTAACGTAGATTGAAGAAATCAACGTAAAATACATCTATATCACTCTTCCCTACATACTCATAAAAATATTTATTAAAAAGGCTTTTGTATTAGAATCCTGTGTTTCATCTTTGCCATGCTGCCTTCCGTCTCCCTTACATATTAGCATATTTTGGTATCAGTATTATTTGCATTTCAGACCTGTTCTTGATCTCTCACAAACAAAGGATTTGAGAAATGCCAAAACATCAAGTTTTTTAAATTTTTGAAAGCAGTCATTTTTCTGTTATGTTTTAGGAACATGGTATTCCAACTGATTTGGGCTATGCAGTGGCTCCACACCATTCTGGAGTCTATCCTGTACATGTTCAACTTTATGATGCCTGGAAAAAGGTCTGGAATATCAGAGTTACCAGCACGGAAGAATACCCACATTTGAAACCTGCAAGGTATAGACGAGGCTTCATCCACAAAAATATCATGGTGAGTTGTATTTATGATGTTCATATTACAACCACGCTACCATTTTACAAACAATTTATTTTTAAGTGGAAAAGCACGGTATCCTGAAAGTTCACATTGTGAGAAGCACATATTGCTATGCATAAGTAGCAAGATATATTTGACAGTATCTTGTTAATTAAAATCAGTCTGTTGCTGATGATGTTACTGCTGATGAAGGTGGCCTCCAGGCACCCTGCTGTTAACAGTTAACAGGCTGTTAACTGTTCTAGCCCTACTGTTAGTACTGGTTCAGAGATCTCAAGGAAAAAGTCAACTTTGCATCTTTTAACAGAATATTACGGGTTAGATTTCTAGCAGGTTTTAAATTTGCATAGTACTATTAACTGCAAAAGAGTTTTGCTAGTTTATGCCATCTGAGAATCTGGATCTCGGTGCACAAATATTTTTTTCTCCCATTTGAACGGTGCACAGTTGCCCTCATTTTGCTTCCTGCCATACAGAGATGTGAACTGTGCTTTGTGCTGTGGCTTAACCCCACGGCTAAGCTTTGGGCCCAGGCAATCAGTCTGGATACAGGGCAAACACTCAGAAGGCTGGAGGGAAGGAAGACACACACATACCACACCCCCCTCCAGGCTATGAAACTGCTCTGTTGAGGCAGCCACAAGTCAAATCACACAATTTTTCTGTATTACATAATTCACAGCATTTTTCACTGGCAGCAGTGTTTGCCAAAAGGGGTTATACAAAACTGACATGGAAGACGTTATGCTAATTCTGTCTGGTCACTGGGGCGTAGGCTCTTTCTGATTCACATATTGTCATTATTATCTGAGAAGTGTTTCAAAACTACTTTTCAAAATACTTGATGGTATATTCTCGAGTAACTTTCTTTTGGAGCATGTAGGAGAGTGGTGAATGGGAAAGATCCTAGTGTGTGTACTGGGTTGTACTTCTGGCTGCAACAAGCAGTTTTGGAGGGTCAAGTGCCTTAATGCAAGACTGCCACTTTGTTTATAACAGAATTCTGGTGGTGTCCTAGAGTTACCATGGATACCACTTTTCTAAGCAAAATAATAATATTTAAAAGTTTTGATCTATTTTTGGATAAAGCAAACTAAAACCATCTCCAGACATCCAGGAAAAAAATTGACACCATACAGATTTGAGCTACAGTTTGTTCTTCTCAAAGCAATAGCTGCATGTAAAATAATGGGTTTGTGGATATGCTTAGGGGCCATGAAGCATTTGAGGAAGATTGATTGACTCTCAGAATCTCCAAAAATCTCTTTCATAAATTTTTGTAAAAACATGTCATTTGAAGAGACATAATGAGATTTAATACAAGGACACTGGGGCCAAGAATGTATTTCCAAGAACAGTCGTATAAAACCACCTGTTTTGGGAGTCTCAAGCTTTCAGTTCTCCAGGGCAGATGCATTAATATTTTACATCTGCAGGCTTATAGTGATGAATACATTCAGTAATAAAATCGTTGTATAAGATTTGCCAGAGCATTTCGCATCCAGTACAGCTTTATTCCCTGCCTCTGTGAAGAATTGTTCTCATATTTCATCAGTGAAATCCAAAGGTTTTTAAAAAGCATATGCAAGTTTATAGCAAATGTACAAATTCCATACATTTTCTGACAACACAGAATTTACGATCTGTGGTCACAGTATCCTGTACATTACAAAAAAGATGTTGAGAAATGAAACTACAAGAAATAAAGAGTATCTACTAAACCACAGTCTATGTCAAGTAAGGGATGTATGCTTTAAAAGTTTAAGCTATCATACAATAAATGTTCTAAATTGGACTAAAATGTCTGAGAACAATCCCAGTTTAAGAATTATACATGAACATCAATCTCAGCTGTTGATTTTCCATAAAAAATAGACATAATTGAAATACTCTCCAGTAAATTACTTTCTAAAGTTGATAGAAAATATTTTGAAGTTCTGCTGGAAAACTAACTGCATTTATTAGTTCTTCCTGTTCAAAAGACTTGCTCTTTGTATATTTTTAAATACTTTTGTTTATGCTACTCTTTATTGCAACTGGTCTTACAAAACTAGTACAGTTGAATGAGAACCAAATCTTTCTTATAATGTGAGTATTATCAGCAAAAGTCATCATGTGTCAGTGTAGAATTATTATTGGTGGTGATGCCTAAGCCAAAAAAAAAAAAAAAAAAAGACTTTCAAATTCAAGTTTAAATTTACAACAAAGCCATTGTTCAAATAAAAAGTGGAACTGATTAATACAATATAAACTGACAGTATTTCAGATTATATTTCAAATTATTTTAAAATTTTAGAAATCTTTGATGGCCAGGCTTCAAATACTTGGTTTTAGGATCAGGTGTTACGGACAAAATTAGTTTGAGGAGGTTGCTGAATTGTAACTCACTGATTGAGATCAATCTCCAGTTTCATACCAAATGTGATGAATTTCTGGATGTTATGCTTTCACTTGATGATAAAAATGTTGTTTCTTTCAGTAAACACTATTTATTGATCTGCCAGTGTATTAATTCAACTAGATCATTATTGACTTCTGGCAAAGTTACCACAAAGGAACATTATCAGTTATGTGTTACTTATCTGGCATTTATTATCTCATTAAAAGTATAAACATCTTTGTTTTGTGAATTTCTCTTGATTTTTTTTTATTTTTTTTAATAAAAAATTCAGGTGCTTCCTAGGCAAACTTGTGGCTTATTCACCCACACAATTTTCTATAAAGAGTATCCTGGAGGCCCAAAGGAACTAGACAAAAGTATTCAAGGAGGAGAGTTGTTCTTCACAGTAGTTCTCAATCCAGTAAGTACAGTGTAATTTTGAAATGTTTTTTAAAAAATTAGTTAAAGGAGAAGTTACTGAATGCTTCAAGGCTAATCAGCTGGGTCTCCCAAGTAGTAATGATTAGTCACAGTGAGCTTTTCTGCTTTTTCAGTTCATTTAAGATCTAATAATATGTATGTTCTGTTAGTTGTGCAAAGATACCTACTCTTTTTGACAACTGTTTTGTTAGTAATGCAGTAGTAGCAACCTTTCTTGTTGTTCTTTACTTTTGCATGAAATAAGAACCCTGAGATTTCTTTTTTTTTAAAGAATTCCAATGTTAAGAACTGATACTACTATGATACAAGTACCTCAGGTGAAGTCCATTTTCCTGCTCTGCCAAATTCATAATCAGAAATGTTGTGAAAGCTCATTGCTTTGAGAAAGTTGCAAGCAAGAAGTGCTTGCGCTTAAATCTGGGTTGAGAATTTTCAGTTGCTGATTCATGATAGCTTCAAAGAAAAGATCCAAGTAAATGAACCACTTAGTTAATACATCTGCTTAACCTTTCATTTATCTTTAATGGAAGAATGAACAGCAAACGAGGCTATGAAACTATGGAATACTGACAGAAGAGAACAGTATAGTACTTCAAAATGGCATAGGATTAGGTCAATTGCATCAAAACTGACCTTTTAGACAAGCTTTTAGGTGAGTGTTTCATCTGAAGTCCAAATGAAACTTAGAAATAAAATTTACCTGTTTTATACAAATGGAATCACTAGGACTCATTTTTTCAGAACACCAAAGGGAACAGAACATATTTCCACTCAAATCCTTTGGAATAATAGCCTAGGTATATTTGTGCCCTTTTTTAATCTTCCACAGTTTAATAAAAGTCCAAAGGAAAAAAGCTTCTGTCAGCTACTTCAGAGATTTATATGCAGGTCTATTTTTCAAGCCTCAAATTCTTTCAGGCTATAGTTTTGGTTCTTTGAGAGCAGTTACTGTGTTTGTTCTCCTTTTTCATGTTCACATAGCAGAATTAGGAAATAAAAACTTCACTTCCTCAGCACACATGTGGTCTCCCTTCTAGAGGATGGCAGTAGTCCCAGCCCCAACTTTGATGATACGTATAATTTCAGGCACAGCATGTTAACAGAGGTGAAACCTGGAAAATTCCTTGGATGGAGGGTATTGATACCAGAACAATGCTTTGGCAATATATGGATTTTAACTTAGAGTTACTAGCTTAACAAATGAGACTTAGAGGAAGACATATAGTGACAACATTTTGAGTCAGGACAAACCGTATTCCATATTGAAACACAGCCACAACTTAGCCAAATACTATTTTACTTTCTTAGAACAGTAGGGAAACAGCAAAATTTAGTATGGTTGTTCAAGGCATAAGCCTTTCAAATTAAAAGAATGAAGAGAATGGAGGGCAAGACAAGATAAGCAGTGAAACAATCATGATTATTGGTATTAATCATAGAAGTTTGATCATGTCTGCCTAACATCCTTGAGTGTGAGTACAGTAATGTCTTTTTATATATTACAATTACATTTTCAATTTATGCATTGCAATGTAGACTGTGTGATCACCTAGTTCTGAGAAATATGATATCCCCAATACAGTACAGGCTAAAAGAATAGAAGTTAAATGCACTGTTTTCTAAATACAACTTTATATTAATATCAGACCAAAATTTGCCCAAGATAAATTGTTGTAATCCTTTTAAGGCGTGCCTTTGAAAAGGTGATGCGTCTGGTTTTAAATATCTACTTATAAACAGTTTCTAAAGTTCTAAGTGTTCGCCTGGCATGTAATCAATTTAAAGATTAGGGTTTACATCTTTGTGGTTTTTCAGTATGACATGTATTTATACCATAATTTGCAAGTCAGAGTTGGGCAAAGATAAGGCATTAAAATTAAAACTAAGTAGCTTTAAGAATTTGCCTAATTATGAAATGGCATTTTGTTAGAAGCAGCATTTTGGATTTCATAAGCTTTCCTGTGTTTTCATTAAAATTGCTGGGATTTCTTAATGTGAAACATCCAGCTTTTTAGAGGATGCAAAAATGCTGTTATGAGACATTTTCTAAATGTTATTTTTCACTGATGTAGAACTACAAAGAAGCAGCATTACCTAGGAATTATTACAGTGTCAGCTAAATAATATTCTCAACAATGAGTACATAAATTTTTAATTTCAAAAAATGGAAAATGTGGGTGTAAATGAAATGTAAATCTTAACAAAGGCCTTCATTACATTTCCTGTTTTTTTGGATAACTGATCTTAAGTGAATATAGTTTCTGAGGTGTAAGTTACTAGGCTGAGGCTTTAGAAACTGAGTAGCCTACACTGAAATAAATGCCCCAAGAATAAAGCCCAAAATTTCTTTGTGGTTTGGCTGTGTGATCATAGCTATTCACAAGAGAGGCTCTGCTTCCTTATAGTGTGCTAGATAAACCACAATCTGCAGAATAAACCACACAAAACCCACAGGACCATATGTGCATCTGTAAGCTTTTGACTTGAGAACCAGCATTATTGCCCTGTTCCCAGGGCATTGTACAGTCAGAAGTCTTGCAGGTAAGAAAAGTATTGGGAAATCCTGCTCTACAAATGATCTCTGCTAGTTATATTTTATATAGGAACTAAGAGTTGGTTTGTTGGAGTCGCTAATCTTGTGGTTGGCAAGCTGTGGTATGCATTTATATCCCCACACTGCTGGTTCGATCACGATAGGATGGCGGCTGTAAAGTGATCTTGACAGCTCTGCCTGTTATGTTCATAAGGCATCTAGAATGCTGAAGTACCACCGAGCTGAAAAAGAGCCTAAGTAGTAATATAACACGCTATCTACTCTTCCAGTAATATTTTGTATGTCTGTCTTCTGTTAAAGATCTTGCTGACTTCAGTGGCCCTTAGGCAAGATTGCACTATATCAGGATCTTGCACAAAATGTTTTACAGCGGAAAGAAAAAGAAAAAGAAAAAGGAGAAAAAAGAAAGAAGGAAAAAAAAGAAGCCTTCAGAAACCCTGTATTATTAGTGTACTGGCATTATTTTCCCCACATTATCGGTTGAGTAATTGACTTAGATGGAGCTTGTGTGACTTGCACTAATTTAGCCAGGGAATTCTGTAGCAAAGCCACAAGGAAAACAGGCGTTGTAGAAGTCTTTAGTGACGAGTATCTTATCCGGTCAGACAGCTCTCTGTTCTGTTATTTCGCATTGTTACTATTTTTCCTAGCACTGTACTGACTTGAAAACATTTTAGCAAGTATTTTTCCGGATAAACTTGTTAGAATCTTCAGTGACTTCAGATTCATCTACCTCTGTCTTCAATATTCAGTGAAGTTCTTGGATTAATAAAACAAATTTCTGTTAAACATCTCTTGGAATGAAATTTTACTAGTGTCCTAAATATGTCTGGTAAATGATGAAGGAAGCGAGCAACTACATTTCAAGCTATATATAATGATGAGGTAGGTTTAGACACTGCCATCAAGTGTATCATTTCTTCTCAGGTTTGCCAGTAAATCTCTATCAATACTGACAAGAATCTATCAGTGCTTCTGAACCGCTCTGAAAATAGTTAGACCTAAGAACCAAGCCAAACTAAACATAGCTGAGCTGAGCACGCCTTTATAAAAACTATTTGATTATTTCTTTCTCTCTGCCCCTGTATATTTTCCTCATCTGCAACTAGGAACATGCATACATATTGCTTCTCTATGAAAATATGTCTGTACTAGTTACTGGTCTGTGCCACAGCCATTGTTTCTGTAAGTAGTTGATGTGGAACATATACAATAAAATAAGCGAAGTAAGAACTGAGACCAGAATAGTTCAAAAAGCACTGATATTATAAAGTTTTCAGAGACCTAATTTACAAATGAGCTTCTTTTAGTTTGCACATGTGTTGCAATAGATTTAAGTATAAAAACTTAACTGAGTAACTAAGGCTATCTATTGAAAAATTATTTGTTTGATATACAACAGTACTGTTCAGTCATTAACAGGAACATAACAAATCTGACTGTCTTGGTGAGTAGCTATACATGTTATGATAATACATATACGTAAAGGCTATACACCCTTCATCTTTCCAGGAAAAGTAAAAATTGTGACTCAAAGGATTCTGCGAAGGACAGCAGTGCATATTGCAGCATTTTCTCTAATGATGTACATGTTCTCCCATAAGAGCAACTATTAGAGATGAGGTATTAGAGCAGCTATTGTCAGATGAACACTTGAAATTCACTCACCTGTCCCACGGGGCTGATGGAGGCTACAGAGTAAGAGGCAAACATGTTGAACAGCTCTTGTTCTCCTTGCGGCTGCATAGCCAGCAGACTAAGTTGATGCAAGTGGTGTGTAGCTTACTCTGTGCTACACAGACAATAGGAAAATGAGTTCACTGTTCACTGTTCTATGAAATAACTTGCTTATAGTTAAGCCAATTTAAAAAGGCTGTATTGCGAGCAGCTTGTTATGTCCCAGTAACAGAAGAGAAAGGTTCTCATCTGTGAGTTTGTATATTTGGATTACATGGAATGGACACGAATCAATATTCTTAACATGTGGATCTGAACATTTTGCACAGCGAAGTCAGTGGAATTTTTCCCATTTCCTTCCCATTGTCATTGCCATTAGTAGGATAATATGTAGGTATATCCATGTTCCTTATTCTTTAAGGCATTGACATACTGTGGAAGGAATAGAGTGGAAAATAATGCAGAGTGTTGTATAATGAAGTTCTGGAAATCCATGCTACTCTGCAGACTCAGTCTTTTGGGCAAACCTGGAAGCAGTTGACTGAAGAGGACTACAAAGGACTGAGAAAAACTCCCAATTTGAAGAAAAATCAAAAATGATCAAAATTTATTATATTTGAAGAAAGATGACAAACAGAAGCAACTATGAAATTGCATGAAGAACCTAGACAATGAAATCCAGTTACCTGTCTTGAAACAGAAAACCAGAGGATAGCCAATTAAATGAGGATGAGAATTTAAAAGAGAATTGTATAGGAATCTTTCTCCAAGGTAGTGTTTATGACATCAAGAACTTATCAAGATTTGAAATACAGAATTAAGTTTCATTAGATATTCATGCCGGTAGTAGTTGGTAAGGTATGGATTCTATATAAACTTCCATGCTTTATGTAAACCTTGAAAGCAGGGAAGACTTTCATAGGGGATTTTTTTTCACACATCTCCCAGCTGTAGAGTATCCTGTACTTTCCTCATACGTATCTGATACTACCTGCTTCTGTAGACAGCATGCTGCACTAGATAAACAGGCAGGACAGACCTACTAGTTCTATTCATTTTTTAATAAGGAAAAGCTTACTCTTTTTCTAAGTGCAAAGTTTCAATAATGAAAATAAAATTCATGAAGCAGATCAACAAAATGAAATAGAGTATATCTCATGTGCTTCCTACCAGTTCTTTAGATTTTATTCCTAAAGGTTATTCCAATTTGTTAGTCTGTTTGGTTTAGTTTTCACATGATGATTTGGAAGGTATGTTTTGATTCTAAAATCCAAGTAATCTAATAAACCAAATTTTTCTTAATATAAGACTGCAGCTTGGATGAGAGGCATGGTCTAAAACGATATTGTACACTTCTTTTCTGGTAGCATCAGTAAAAGTTAAGGTGTCTCAGTCTGACTTTGTAGAAGGCGTACATAACCCCGTCCTAAAATACCCTTTGAACTATGGAAGATACAGATCGGGAGCTTTGCTGTTATACAAGATGAATGTTTAAGGGAAAACGGTTCATGAAAACCTTCTATACCTTTTCTGCCCCCAAGAAAAACAAACAGGATGGAATACAGTAATTGCATTACATGCACTTACATGCACTTCCTTACAAAGTACTATGTGTCTACAGATCTAAAGAAAAGGGAAAATGCCCTGTGGAGAGAAATTTGGTGAAAGCCTTCAAATGGTTGACAGCCCAACAATGAAACTAATGTGTAGCCAGCTGTGTGTTCTCCGTATGGTTACAGCAGTACTGATCAAGAGGGAAGACTGTTAATGGTTTAGGCCCTGTGTCTGATTGATCTTAAAATAATGTAATCTTTGTATGCATTCAGTTCTAAGTATTATTTTTCTCTAATTTTTACCTCTCCCAAGTTACAGTGAGTAGAGCTGTTATTAAGCTAATTGACTTGCAGCAAGGGAGAAATTATCTCCTTTAGCACTGAAAATGAGAGGATTTATATGAGCATCAGCAGAACCTACTGTATCTTAATGTGACCCTGAACAAGATGAATAGTCAGGCTTTGGGACTACAGAGAAAAATACAAAAACAAAGGCATTCAGGCTCAAGTCTTCCCTTTCTGTCTGTCCTGCTTTGCACAACCTCCTATTTAATCATACTGAGTGTGAGAAGCAGGAAAGATGACAAAAGTGTTGAGAAGCACACTGGTGTGGGGGGTTCATTGTAGGCATCCCACGGTAGCGCCATCGGGAGCACAGCCTGACCTCTCCGGTGGGCCGGTTCAATTCAGGAGGCTCGGCCCACTTCATGGGTGAGTGAGAGAGGCAACAGTTTGATCTCTTTCCTGTCCTCTCATGCCCATTTTAGGAAATCTTGGGAACTCCCACAATAGTTTGGGGAGTTGCCATGAATTGGGGCAGTGGAGGAAGTCAGTTTTGCCGAGCATTTTGGTTGACTGCAAAATACAAGTATTCCTTGCCTTTCTATCTGTTCTTCAAAACCCACTCATAAAAGCCAGACAGAGTCTGGTATTTTGTGGGTGGAATAGACAAAATATAAAAAATCCTAAATGAACAGGCAGGATTAGCTATCTCATTAGAGGTGATTCCTTGTAACAGTGTACAGTAAATGCATTGAAATTGTGGGCAATAAGAAAACTTTACCCTTCTATGATTCTTCAAAATTCTCAAATGGGAAGCCTTGTACAAGTGGTTTACAGCTATTAGTGAAGCTTGGACAGTACTGCCAATTGGGAAATTGAGACAAAGGGTAATGAGCAATTTACAGAGAAAGGCAAAAAAAGTTTGTGCAACAGCTGAAAATAAACTCAGGTTTCCTGACTGTCAGATTAATAATTCAGAACGACACCAAATACGTAATTTTGTTTGATCTTATAAATCTTCCTTGGCTCCATTATATTTATAGAGGAGGCACTGCTGTGTAAATCAAATTCAACTGGGTGGCTTGCTGTCTTTGCAAGTGGACAGATCATGGCAGCTGTGAAACCAGCAGGACAGCTTCAGAACAAAAAAGGGATTTGCAAGCTGGAATCTCTCTGTGGTGGAATTGAACACAGCTTTTCTGGTAGCATACAGGTCTAAAAGGAATATCTTTCAACTATTAAAAATACATATTCAAGCATAGACTGCAATCTAATTCATTATTCTATCACTTTGTTAGTCTAATGGAGCAAAACCAGCTGTTACTGAGTCTCTGAATACCTGAAACAAAACTGTTCTGAGTAACATGGAGACAATATCAGAACTGCAAACAGAGCATGCACAATGCCAAATTAATTGGAATATAGGCGTTCTGAGAGTTAGACATACTCTTGTGGCCTGTAAACATTTGTTCAGTAGCTAAAATAGCAGCAATATACTAAATTGGTAATGCATCTGCTTCTAGTGCCTAGAAGAGATCACATAATTAATTGTCAATCATAATTTAACTTCATTTTAAAGTGTTGTGCTTAACTTCATTGACTTGGGAGGCCTCGGTGCTGCCTTTTAATGTTGTTGCACAGATTGGAGGGTTACGCAGTGCCCACGACAAAAGTACCTTGATGACTGTCTTAACAGGATGAATTTATTCATGTTGAATTGCCTGCAATAGATTTATACATGGTAAAAAAAGGAAAGACATGCCCAGTCTGTAAGAAATGGTTATTACCAATTTTTTCTTACACCAGCTCATCTAGTTCCAGATTTAAAATAATAATAAATCTGTTTAACAACATCAGTGTTACTGCAAGTCTCAGTCGTCTCTCCACGTCCCTGATGCTTGACAAAGAGGGTACAGCTAACCTCTGAACAGGGAGTCTTCTCTCTGCTCTTGGGTTACAGTCCGATCTCAATGGCTTAGCGCAGTGGTCTCCAAAGTGGGGTACGTGCACTCCAGGAGGTGCGTAAGGTGATCCATTTGGGTGTAGGAAGAAAATATTAGAACTTCAGTATTAGAAGTGTGTAATTTATAAATAAATATACAGACACTGGGGATGCATGCTCAAAAAATTTTTACTGATAAGTGTGCGTGATCAAAAAAGTTTGGAGACTGCTGGCTTAGTGGACTACTGTTCTACAGGCTTTTTACTGTTCTAGAGGCTTTTGTACTTAGCTTGTTCCACTCTGCTGTAGACATTGCCACTTCTTTTCTTTCCTGCATTAGTACTGTAACTGAAACCAAATCAAAAAGTCCTCCTGATGCCATTAAGGAGGTATAAACAGAAAAGGAATGTGACGAAGAAGAATAGTGAGGTGTGAGCGCAACCAATTCATCTGCAAAATGTTTGCGTAAAATGGAGTTTGAATGTGAAGCAAGGTACATTTTGCTTATCAGGATATATGGGAGAGAGTGGGAATATTTGCAGGTTGCCCAGCACAAAGATATCCACTCTGCTGCTTTCCATTTTAGCAGCTAGTCTTGCTCACCATAAATAATTTCTGTCCCAATGTAGAGAAGCTTCATAATTCACCCTTCCAGAGCTTCACAGGGAGCTTGGTAAGAAAAAAAAAAAAAATCTTTCCCACTATTCTTGAATGGTTCTTGAATGGTTCTTCTCATCCCTGTCTTTTTAAAAAGAGACACCCCTTGACTCCAGGGGGAAGAAGCCAGGAATGCAAACGTGGCACAAGCCAGCAGCCATAAGAGGGGCTTCTCATGCTTGGGAATGAAGGGTGATGTCATTCCTTTGGGAGGCAGACACCTCTGTTTTTGTCAGGAAAATGACAACTGTTATCAAGACTGTAGAAGCTTAGGTAGCAGTGTCCTTGTGTATAATTTTAATAGATGCAGCATCCTAATAATGTTGATTATGTAGTGATCAATATTTTTTTAAATATCCAGCCTGCTAAAAATAACATCCATCGCTAGAAGCTGGGTAACTTGTTGCATTTTTTTCATTTTGTGTAAGTTGTTTGTCAAGCATCTATTGTTTTCTCTGTTCTTGATACATAAATTAGATCATGCTGGTTCATCTTTTCCTGATACATGTGATTTAATGGCAGCACCTCAATCTCGGTCTCAACTCTAATTTGTTGACCTAGAAGCTATTGCCTCTAATTGGGAAATGTTGTTGTAGTAAGGAAATACGCAGCACAGAATGAGCGTTCAAAAACATAAAAGCTGTTTCTCCTGAGTTCTTGTCCTCATTTCCCTACATCTCTGCAGTAGTAATCAGAATCTGAGATAAAATCAGGGCTTGGGAAGGAAAGCAAAACAGCAATAGCCCTCTGCCCTTTCATTCTGGGGAAAGAGTGCAGAAATGCTGAGGAGAAGCTGAAAGGAGCAGGTCATACAGCTGCATATAAGGCTCTGTGAGAAGGCAGAGTAAAGCACCTTTGCTACTCTGATCCAAAGATGGGTAGGAGCAAGAAAGGACCTGCTGCCCAGAGGCCAGATTTAGTCCTGAACGATCATTTTAAAAATTGTCTGCGTTCCATTTCGGTCCCCTCGTGGAGGACATTAAATCCTGTGGAGAGTGTGCATTGACATGCAACCAAGATGATAGTTTGTTTATGAGGAACAGCTAAAAAGGGTGATCCTTCTCGCACTGAGATAAAGAAAAAGCTGAGATGCCCTGAAAGAAATTATTTTAGAAGATGGCTGGCAATAATAAAATCAAATAAGGTCTTTTTTAACTGAAAGGGAGGCTAAAATGCTTGTTAGAGTAAATATAAATCTATTTACAGCCACTTCCCTTTTGAAGAAGGAAAAAAGAAATATATGAAGCTCTATTTATATTTTACAGCATTTCCCAGAGGTGCAAGATTATTGAACAAGCAGTGTTATTTACTAGATCTAGTCTTCTGAGATGCCCACAAAGGATTCCTTTTATATCTCCTGATCTGTTGTTTTAAGAGAATAAATCTTTTAATAGCATAGCATGCTAACTATTAGTTGGCACAGAAAGAATAATTGTTGTCATTAGTTAGAACTTGTTTGAATGAAACAGAATGTGATATGCTAGAGCAAAACAAAGCATCATAACTCAATATGGAAGGCAAAAAGTAATTATTATGTTTTGTCTTGGTCTGAAACTGCACACCTGCAAATGGAAGGGTAATGATACGAGTTTCCGTCCTTCTGCACAGCTTGGTGGGAAAGCAGGGAAGTGGGTAGCAACACACCATCCCCTGCAGCTGGGCCAGCGCCAAGGTGAAATCCCTCAAAATGGCACTTGGGTATCATTTCCTCCTTGTAGCCAGAGAAATCGGAGCATCAGCTTACGCATCTCTCCCAGCGCTGTGGCTGCGTAGCTGTTGTCAACAAACTCCCAGGAACGCCCCTGGAGTAGGAGAGAGCGGCTGGCAGGTTGGCATCACATACTGTAAGCCACCTCTCATAGGGATCCCTGTTGTGCAAAGGGGTCCAAGATCCGTCCTTCTCAGGGAAATGTAAATGTGGCCGTTGCAGCATCACACTCCTGTTAGTTACACAGGCTGCTAGCTTAGCCTGTAAAGACCTTTTGGAGCTGAAAGCAAGGAAAAGTAGTTCTCAGGTCAGGTCAGGTGAATTAGGCCCTTGATCAGCCATATTTTGTTGTTCTATGAAGCACCGGATTGTAGTTTGCTAATTTTACATAGGTAGTGATTTTACTAGGAATTTGCACAGTGTCGACAGGAGAGGAAAAACTTTTGCTCAGATTTTCCTGGAAGATAGTCTCAGGTGATCTGTAGTATTTTTGATGCCACATAGACGTAAAGAAGACCTTTTCTGCAATATGAAGTTGTATATTAGAGTATATATTTGGTTACACTAAGGAACAATTTGGTTACACTTCTTTACAAGATTTAGTCATTTATGTTTTAAATGAGCATTTGATCATCTTTCTTTTTGTTCTAAATAATTTACCATAAAGTACTTGACATAAAAAAGTACCTGTAAGATGGGAACTAAGGTCTCTGATATATTTTTTCCCTTCATTGATGGTTTCATAAGCTGGAAATTATTTATGATGATACGTCCAATCAATTTTTCAGCCTCCACTCCGACATTCTTAAAATTATAGTGATATTCCTTTCAGGGAAAGAATAATAGATATTTTCCCCGAACTAGCAATCTTTTCAAGTTCTCTTGGTTTTTCTTCCAGGGCAGTGCTGTAGTTGTTGGCAGGTGAGGAGTTGCCAGGAGGTGAACTGACATTATAAATGTCAGAGGTCAACACATGTGTAGGAAAGAAAGAGGCTGTCAAGAAAACAAGTTAACCTGTTTTATGGAAACCCTCTGATTGTATCTTTGTTGAGAACAACATAGTCATATGGCTGGTCTGTTCCTGCTTTGAGAACTGAAATCAAAAAGGAAACTTGAAAAGGTTATACATTTGGCAAAATGCTCATTATTGGTTGCCTAAAGGGGAGGGTTTGGTTTTTTTTTTTCCAGTCTCAGTCCTATCTGAAAAGAGAGTGTATCCCAATGACTTGGCGGTGTATATCTTCTAATTTTATTTGAGTCAGACAAACTGAAGCCCTCAGCTTACTTTATAAGCCAAGAGGTGTCACCAAATGACGCTATTAATAAAACACATTTTCTGTGTCCCTTCAGTGCAAGTAGTCTGTAGTGTTGCAGTTGGGTGTTCAAAAATAGATGTTCAGTAGTTTTGAACATTTTATATCAAAGGAAGCCAGTGTTTTAAATACTCTAAAACAAAAGAATACAGCTGTAGGTTCCAGCTTTTCATTCTTTTCTTTTTCCTTTTTTAAACTGAAGGCTGGAATTCCTTTATGAAAGACTGACTTCAGTTTCTGAACTAATTTCAGAATTATGGCCATGATAAGCCTTTTTCTTTTTAAAGTGGCTTACATCAAGTTTTACTTTAAATAGAAATCACCCATTCATGGCATTAGCAGATTTATTTATAAAGAGAGTCATGTTTCTAATTTTTTGATGGAAATTGGTCTGGAGAATTTATCTTGGGAGAGTTCTCCTGTTTTAAAAAAAAACACTTTCCAAAAAAAATCACTGCTAGAGAGGCAAGGGTTTGCAGATTTGAGTGTAAGAACAGACTGCTTCGTCAGTGAAAAACTACTTTGAAAATGGATAATTTTGCAAAACGGAGGTTTCAGTCTTCAGCCCTTCCTTAGTCCCCGAGAGACCATCCTTGCAGTCTGTGTGTTACTGCTCCACTCATCAGCATGGTTTATATGCATCCGAACATGCCCTTCCCATGAGAAACCTTCACAGCAAACACTGCTTCCATTGGGAGTGTGAGAGTGCAGCTGGAGCAAGGGATGTAGCAGGGGGGATTTATCTGAGTAGCAATTTCACAGTAGGGTGTTGGAAGAGCAAAATACAAGCAGCCTTACAACTGATGGGATATTGAGCTATTTTTGTTTTATTTGGGAGTATTTTATGCGCAATTATTTGAAAGTACTCAATCAGGTTTCAGATTTTGTTTGTTTCTGCGTGTGATTTGACTACCTGCCCAGTGCTTGCAGAATAGCTTTGTATAAGAGATGAGCTACTTATCCTATAAAACTTGCAGTTGGAGCAACAAGATTTAAATCACAGCAAGACAGGTCAGCTATCTTCTTGGTCTCTGACTTCTTTACTCTTTCACAAAAACAGAATTCACATTTTTAATATTGTATTTGTATTCCACTTGAAGTAAAACTGTGGGTAAAACTGGGTTAGTTTTGCTGTATTCTCCATTAAGTAAATTTACATAAAGATTATGTAAATATTGTACAACCCCAGGGCAGGATTGCATATCCTAGTTCACACAGAGTTCATAGTACCTATTCCACAATTTTCTTCGTTGCGTTGAGTTGACTTGAGAAGGAGGATGTAATTCAACGAAGAGCAAGGACAGTAACATGTATGCAAATGTGATCAAAGTCTTGCAGCTCTAAATAAGAGCAAAATGCAAATTAAATTTATATTATCTGTGGTTACACTGCCATCTAGTGATACAAAGAGTTAATGTCCGCTTTCTTTATTTTGTTTTCTAAGATTAGCATCTTCATGACCCATTTGTCTAATTATGGAAACGACCGCCTGGGGTTATACACCTTTGTGAATCTGGCCAACTTTGTTCATACCTGGACAAACCTGAAACTGCAAACTCTTCCTCCGGTTCAGCTGGCTCACAAGTATTTTGAGCTATTCCCTGAGCAAAAGGACCCTCTCTGGCAGGTAGGCAGGCCTGCTGATGAAGAGATCAGAAAAAAAATCATCTTGATGGTGGCTTTTGTGGAGTTCTTTGTTTCAGCTTCTTGTAGAGAAAAGCAGTAATATTTTTAGATTTACTAGTTGGTTCCATAAAACAGCTTACTGAAGGTTCAGTGTACATGATTGTTTTCCCTGTTGCTTAAAATCTCCATTGAAAGGTTGTGAAATTAATACATATTAAGATGTGTAATTAAAATTATCTTTAATTCATTTTATTTGTGACTTTACTTGCTTTTAGAAATGTGGCAAGTGCAGGAAAGGCATTATGTTATTTCTCTTCTCTTTTTGGAATTAACAGGAATGAAGCATTTGACAGAGACATGTAGATGCATATTTTAGCAATTGGCCATTAAAGAAATGAACTTTCCTCCAAGTGCGTGAGGAGAAGGGGGCATCCAAAAAGAGAAAAGAGCGTTAAGACCAAGGATACTTTAACGCTAAAACGGACTAGCCAAATAGAAATAGATTTAGATAGATTAGAAAGTGATTCACAAAGGGCTGAGAACTGCCCAAGCAAGAAGTTTACCAGCACTTAATACATTGATGTTATCAACGCTGCTGCTTGATTATCCCACTCTCGTAAGTGAGCAAATTGAAAAGAAATGTGAAGACCTGCTAAGGCTGAAGCCTGCACTGACCTTGCAGTTGACACATCTTCAGCCCATCACCCAGCACTAAGAGCACAGTCCCTCAAGAGAAACTAGTGCACCAAGCGGTGAATGTGTCATGTTCTTTTGCACATGCTTGGTGACCAATTCAGTGGAACGTCTGAGTGCTGTGGGTACATGTGTCCCAACAGTGATAATATGTAGCCCAAATATCATCCTGTTGAAGTGACTTGGTAGAAATATTATAAGGAGCAAACTTTACTAAATCAAACATAAAAATGTATTTAAGCTTGCATACTCAAATGTTTTCTAGCATTGGATACTGAATTGCCAACTTAGAAACTGAGTATGAAACTGCAAATTTGGACTTAATTATACATCTTGAAATTCATGCTGTTATTGAATAAAACATTGAAGGAGGGGAAAAATGTCAAGAACTTTGCATAATGTTAGGAGAGAATGAATTTTAAAAATGGAAATTAGCCTGTAGCCAAATGACTTGAAAAATTAGGATTACTTAGAAAAGACATAGGTAAGTTGCAGTGGCTACCATATACTGAATGTGGTGTCTTTTGTCTATAATGCATGTGAATCTGAATACAGTTATATTTTTTTAAGTCTAAAAGATTGGTAATTCCTTTCATCTCAGTGCAGTACTGCCAAACAACAATGTCAAAAACTGTTTGCAAGTAGCATTTCTAAAACAGATTTAAACTGTTTCAGCTGTAAAGCAGCAAATGAAAAAACAAGATTCAATATTATGTACTGATTTGAATTAGAGGATCAGAATATGTATTTATGAATGGAAAGCCTTAAATTGTAATTAATTTACACTTTTAGTTTAAAAAATACAGCATGTATAGGGTGGTAGCTGTTACAGTAATGTAAAAGAAAAAGTCAGTAATTAGATAACTCATTAGCAATTTCAAGTCTTCCTAACTTGTATGTAATTGATCAATTGATTTTGAATTATTCCCACATCTTAAGTATGTGGGATCAAATTTGTCTTTGGCATAATTCTGCTGAACATATTGACATTTCATAGGAGAAATTATCTTGTCTCAGGGTCTGTTAGACAGCTGGGGCAACTCTATATATGTAGAATGAAAACCATATTTCTTCAACATACTTGCCTCATCAAAAAAAAACCCAAACACTTAAGAGGTACAGTTTCTGCCCTGGTTACATTGCAAATACTTTTCTGAATCACTGAAATAGTTCTTTAATGCATAACATGGTTTTCTGTCATAAGGGGAAATAATAGTTTCTGGTAAGAATATCTGTACATTGGTGAAAAATTGGGAATTTATATAAACATAATTTGAGAACCTTATCAGGTGCGATTACCAATGAAATTCTTAGTTGTTCTTCTCTGTTTTAGAATCCCTGTGATGACAAACGGCACAGAGATATCTGGTCTAAAGAAAAAACCTGTGATCGATTACCAAAATTCTTGGTTGTAGGACCCCAAAAAACTGGTGAGATTTTATTGTATTTCAACAAGATAGGCTACGTGCAAGTTCAAATAATTATACCGATTAATCACTTTTTACTCAGACTGCTCTGTAGGGATCTTGATCATCTAACAGCATTTTTTTATTTTCAGATACCATCCAAATATAGTTTAATAATGTAAGTTAGAACAACAGACAGTACGCATATTGAAAATGCAGGGTTCAGGCATGTGTCAGATTTTTTTGGCTTTATGTCAAAATGAGTAACATTTTGATAAAGAGGTCAACAAGATAGACAAGATCTTGGCAAAGCAGAAGGAGGAAAGAACAGCTGTTTTTCAAATGGTGTAGATTCTTAACTGCAAGTTCTCATCTGTCCTGCGTCTTGTTTATAGAAACTTGTTATTTCATGGCATTTATTTCAAATCAAGAAGTTCCTAATGGACAGTTTAAAATGCAAGGTTGCAGTAGTTTATATCTTTACTTAATGGTTAATTTTCTCCTCTGTAATCAGAAAATTGCATATGTGCTTCCTTTTATCTTCACCAATCCCCAATAGCTACTGAGTGCAAGGTTTTTAATTTTTTTTGTGACAGTCTCATAAAAACCAATAATTATTTTTAAAACACAGTTATTAAAAGTGTGAAAAGCAGATTTCAGCATTGGCACTCCAGTTTCTGTGTTAACTATTTATATTTCTTTAACTGTCTTCAATTTAAAAGCCCAGAAAGTAAGATTCTTAGGTGACATAAATTGGCATTCCCTCACTGAAGCGAAATGGAATACAGCTGGCGTAGTTCATCTGTGGGTAGACACACACTCCACCCCCCCCCCAACTGTTGCT
>NW_010972920.1:5726261-5745161 GCF_000737465.1 Haliaeetus leucocephalus
GGTTACATTTTTATCCTATTTGCAGGTACCACAGCCTTGTATTTGTTCCTGATCATGCATCCTTCCATCATTAGTAACTCCCCCAGCCCAAAAACCTTTGAGGAGGTACAGTTCTTTAATAGAAATAACTACCACAGGGGGATTGATTGGTAAGATGGGTTATTAGTATAAATTTAAAAGTTTATATATTGTGAACAATACAAAAATGACATTACTGTTGGTAGTGGTAACTGTTTATATGTAGAGTGAGATAAAAATGTAACCTTCAGTGTCCTTCTAAAATGATAAATAAATGCAAGTGAATAACAATCTTACTACAGAATATCGTTAAGTGCGCTGACTTTTGTGAGGCTTTCTTGTAAATATCCATGTATTAATATATGCAAAACAGTAACAAAATATGTATTTCTCATTACACATGCTTTTGAAGTTGGGACAGTAATGGTTGTTAGTTGGATATATGGAGGCAAAAATTATGTTCCTGTTGGAAATCTCATTTCTTAAGAGAAAAATGGTAGTATCAGGGAGAGGCATTTTTTCCTTCAAATAGGATTTAGAAATAGTGATCAGGTAAAAGGGGGGCAGGGAAAGCCTCTCAAAATATTTTCAAAGATCAGGTGATTAGGAGAACGTTAGTCTCTCCATAGTAAGTGGTGCTAAAAAAGTATGTATCGCCACTGCCATGTTCACTATGGCTACTGGGGAATCACCAGACATAGCTACTCCCAGAAGGTCATTCTTGATTTCTCTTACTTTCAGAAAGTGCTGCAGTATAAAGCACCATAAGATGAAAAGCAGTAACATGCTGTAGTGGCTGGGGAGCAGCAATAAAAGATTATTGATATTTTGTTTTGTTTCTTTTTTTCCCCCAGTTTAAGGGAAAATAGTTTTCTTGCCTTTACCTTTGTATTCATCCATAAAATTAACAGGGCGAACACTGTTATATGGTCTTAGTGCAGATACATCAGATCCAATTTCTTTTTAAGTCACTTAGTTTTTACAGAGTTATAATTGTTGTAGCAGATTCTTATTACAAAGTGTGGTGAATCAGCCAGTTATTACCAATAGAGAGATGCCAGCTGAATGACTGGAAATGAGAAAGCTGACTATTTGCTGTGGAGACTTTGGAAGTCAGAGAAGATGACATGCGAGCGAGGTATAGCAGGTCCACACTGATGGAGACAGCTGAAGTACAATGAGCCAGTTCTTCACATCATCAATGTTTTCATGTTGCTGGAAGACCATTTTGCTGCTTCTCTCATTCCTCCTGCCATATCCACTTCCCTAACATGCAGATACAATTTGTCTGCTAGACGTGTGCCTAATTACCTTCATCATAACACAGCACTGGTGCATAAAGCTCCCAGTGGTCAACCTGTACAGGCCAGGGACATCCTTTTGACAGGTACTCACTCTACAGCACCCGTTTGGCTATCTGTACCTCTGCGCTACATGCCCCGCTCACCCGTGCCAGGTTCTCACAGTTAAGTCTTGAATACTCAGAACTACCCATTGGTGTAGTTGCTTGACTCTTAGATTTGCATTCTGTCTGCCAGATAAATCTCTCTGACCTTCAGTCTGATAGTGTAGTTTAATGCTGGCATGTAATGAGCTTACCAAATGGTAATTAGATACCAGGTCTCTCCTCATTAGTCCATTAATTGGCTAGGATCCTTTCAAGGCAAGTGTATTCACAACTAACAATCAGTTCAATTTCTTTTATGGTTGTGGAGATACAACTTTTTCCCAGAGCTGACTCTGACTTAGTCTTTGTCCGAGCTTACATTTAGACCAAGGCCAACTACAGAAGCAGGAAAGGGTTCTTTCAGCCCTCAGCACAGGACATATAGATGTGTATATTGTAGTCTCTCAGTAGAGATAACAGAACAGTAAGATGAGAACTGATCTTTCTGTTCTTGAAATGGAGAAGTCTAAATAGACCAGTCATGTATTTCTTTGTGTAAGTAAGCGTTGTTACAGATTTCTTAGACAAGTTTCTCTAAAGCCCTCTCTGCTTTGCCCTTGTCAAGTTTAGTAATTGTCTCGTGAATGAGGTACCGAGCAAGAATTCTGAAGTCGGTGTTCAGCAGAAATGCTGAGCCTGAACTTTCTAACCTCTTGATATCCCAGGTGGTACAATCTCTTTACCATTTTTCACTGACACCACATCAACTTCTGCTTTTTTTTTCAAATTTGCCATGATATCTAAAGAATCAATTAACTTTTTTCCCAAAATTTGGTGTAGTGTCATATTTAATGTTAAGTGTTTCCTTATAAGGTTGTAGTCCTCATTGCCTTGTATTTACTCAGCCTACTACTAGGACTTGAGTACAACAGCATAATGACACCATACATGATCTAGAGCAGATTTGCCTGTAGTGCCTATTGCCTCTTTCAAAGCTGGCCTTTTTCTTTGCTGTTGGTGTTCTGCTAAAACATTCTGAGGTCACACAGTCAGGTTGAGTCATTAGTTTCTAATAATTTTATTTGTGAGCAGAAATTGGTATAGCTTCACCATTTTCATCAAGTCAGCGCTCATATTTTTTGGGAAATAGGGTCCGTTGTTCAATGAAACAGTATCATACTCTCAGATATTTGTGTTAGCATTAGGCAGATATAAACACTTAATAAACTAGCAGGGCAGTGACAGCCTTTCATTCTGTTCTGTTTGGTTGTCCTCTTATTTCAGCTTTTTTATGTACAATCTGAATGTGAGTCTAGTAATAGCTATGCGGCTTTTTAGCAGAATTTTTGAATGCAGCTTTGAGCATATTATGCAGGGACCTGCCCATCCATCAGCCCTTCGCATGACATCATTTAGGTCTCTGATACAAGGAAATCTACCAGCTACTACTCTTAAGAGCATGAATGAATCCACAACTATTATTCCTTATCTAATGCATAGAAAATTGTCAGCTGAAGGCCAGCCCACTTTTGCACAATTCTGACGACAGGTATCCATTCATGTGCCAAAGAAGCACAAAACAATAACTTAGCAATGTTTGCTTTTGTATACATAAAAGTTGCTCATAAGAATTAACTTCTTGGAATCAGGTGTCAGAGAATTTAGTTTCTTTAAACCACTGTAGATTCCTTCCTTTTCTCTAAATACCTTGTAATCAGTGCCTGCATGCTAATCATCATCTTGTGAGATCTGTGTCCTAAAGAAAACTGCATGTGCATCAGTCAGTTCCATCCTACCAAGTCTTCTGGCCTTGACTGCAATGGTCACGATTTCAAAGCCAACAAGAGCACGTCACTTGTATTGAAGTAGCCCACTTCTATGAATAGAGCAAATTCTAAGCACTGGAAGAAATTTCAGTCCTTACGCATGATCTTCAGAAGAGGTTGTTTTAAATGGCATTTATTTTATCAATACAGAGTTTAACTGAAAAATCAAGAAGACCAACATTTCCCATTTATTCTTTTCCCCAACAATAATGAAAAGTGGTCTGAGGACCATGGATAAAGAAGTCTTCATGTGACATAGGAGATTGCTGGAAATTAACTGCAACTTCATAATGGATGAGGAAAGCTCACAAAGAAAACTAAAAGGAATACAACCCATCTTTCCACAAAAATGTGACTCCAAACAATAAGTGAAAGATGCTGTCACTGCTTAGAAACCTTTTACCAGATAAGCTGTGGGGGATTTTTTCAGTGCATCTTCTCCACAAAGATGAGCTCTTTTCTCTTTTGGGTAAAAGCAATTCTGATACTCAATATTTTTTTCTTATGGTATGGCACTGTAATTGAAGTCAGCAAAAGGCCATATTTGGAAAACTCATTTTTACTTTTGACTTTGACAGGAGTTTGTTCTGACTGAAAAGCAAGAATTTACTAATTTTAAGAAGATACATGAGTATTGTAACATTTTCATCCAGTTACCAAAAAATAGCTGCAATGTTTAGTTATAAGTAGTGAGAAGAAGAAAGCTAGTACCAAGTAAAATACAATCAAAAATATAATGTAAACTTCTGTTTGCTTTTATTTTGCATTTAGACTATTATTTTAATTGATTATTCTAGAATAAAATACACTTAACAGATTTGTCATCCTTTGTGTGACTTTTAAGTAACTCTGAGAATGATATTACTTTCCTAGGTACATGGATTTCTTCCCCACTCCTTCTAATGTCACCACCGACTTCCTCTTTGAGAAAAGTGCCAACTACTTCCATTCTGAGGAAGCTCCTAAGCGAGCAGCTTCCCTCATACCCAAGGCCAAGATCATCACCATCCTCATCGACCCATCTGATCGGGCCTATTCCTGGTACCAGGTATGCACTCTGAAGAACACAGGCAGGCACCAATCGAGGTTTCCACCTTGAATCCTCTCTGTATATCCTTTCAGTATATATGTATATAAAGGGTGTGCATAATACAAGCTTTTATTTGTCAGTCAGTGCACCATATATGATCACCCATACACTGAGGTATCTGTCAAAGTAACCCTGAAAGGGTTAAAATACCAGAAACCACCTTTTCAAAATCTGCCTGTAATATAAGCATGTAAAAATGCTTACTTCCTTGATTTTTTTGTAATCAGCACATAAAAAAATTAGTTTATAGACATAGTTATCTAGTTCATGCTCAAAATACAAGATATACCAAGAAATTTTTCTTCTTCTGGTCTGCAGATTTCAACAGGAATTTGGCAAAATAAAGATATATATAAAAAAAGATAAAATTCTAAAGAGAAGAAAGTTCTTAGAACTTCTATGACATATTTTATGTTATTTTTTGATGAGAAGTAATCACAGCCCTGAGTCTGATCCCATAGCTTACCCTGCTTTGGACAGGAGGCTTGACTAGAAACCGACTGAGATCCCTTCTGACCTAAATTATCCAATGATCCTCATAAATACCTTTCTTCAAATTTGCCTTTCTGAGTATTTACCTTATGTAAGCTAGAAAAAGAAAATATGAAACTACTTGAAGCAGAGCTTCTTAGTATTTGTGTTTATTATGCCCAATTCATTTGTACAAAACCTGCCACTCAGTTTATTGAAAATAAATGTTTATACGTTCTGTTTTGTTATTGCTATTATCAGTCTAGCTTCTGATTTCTTTTGACACAAGCAATATTTATTGATACAATGTTTATCCCAGCATTTTCAATGAATTAATACAGATGATGACTTCTTAAGTAACTTTTAATGTAAATAATCGCTCATGACAAGGTCAGTAAGGCCAGGTCAGTAAGACCAACCAGTTTTGTCTTAGTTTTTCAACTTTTGTGGTCCATAAAGTTCCAGCAATGTAACTTCTTTTACAGCATCAGCGATCACATGAAGATCCTGCAGCTCTAAAATTCAGCTTCTATCAGGTGATCACAGCTGGACCTCGAGCCCCATCTGAGCTTAGAGCTCTCCAAAAGAGATGTCTAGCACCTGGATGGTATGCTACCCATATTGAAAGATGGCTAACTTACTTCCCACCTTATCAGGTGAATAAGACTGTAACTTGACATCCTAATCTTACATATATAAAATCCTAAAAGATTACCTTTGTAAAAGTCTTCCCTATTGAATACTGATCTTCAGGGATATCCTAGATATACTAGAGCATGTTTGAAGACATTGATTGTAATTTTTCATAGCCATGTTCTAAGTAGTTGGTTGTCATTGCTAGGGATGTCATGTCTTAGCATGCTACAGCTGGGAGCTTCTTCTGCAAAATAAATCAGAACAATAATCTGGAAGCTCAAGAAACATCACTGGTACTCCTTCAACTCTCTTGTACCTTGAACTGCCTTTATCTTACAGCTGGTTTTCATTTGCTCATGCTTTCATCACTCTGTCTGGCTCTTTGTCAATAATGTTGAGGAAAAGAGAAACAGGCATGCAGTGCTTTGTGGTCTCTTTAATATCAGATAGTCCATCAGGGTTCCCAAAAGAAAAATTTGAAGGAAACTAAAGGGAAGCTGCTCAATAGTATTTCTGTCTACTCTGAGTGGTAGCAAGTATCAGCAAGCATCAAAAGATGTCAGCTGGGATATTGCCCTCCCTGCATGAATTGAGAAGAGTTTTGGTGTCTGAATGCTTTGGGGTGTAAAAAAATACCTTTTCCGTCTGAAATGGGGATTACTACATGGAAATGGATGTGATCTAGTGGTTTTGTAACACCTTAATATTTAAATGCATCCGTGTCTTCACCTACTTCTTGGTCCTTTCATGCAGTAATCTCCCACGGTGTCAGCCTCCTTAGGCTATGATTGTAGTAGTAAATAAAGCTGTACCTGTGCAAGAGTTCACACACTGTCCATACTGCTTGATTTTTAACACACTTCTGGCACAGTTTGGACCCATAGCAAAAAGCATCTTGCCAAGCAGTTCCAGAGCACATTTAGGTAACAAGAACGATTACCATTGGGGATTGTGGACACTACCAGTTTGGTTTTGCAGGTGAGAGAGTTTAGCAACATGGATCCAGGTCATGCTGTGCCATTTGGCCTCAAGACCAGAAAGCTGTCTCTGATTTGTTTTAGTTAGCAATATAGATAAAGCCTTTGTGTACCTCAGTGTGTTTGCCATCTCGGGCATCACCAGTTTTTTAGGTGAATTCATGTTTTGCCTAACATGACTTTTCTGTAACTCTCAAAGCACTGGGTCTCTTTTGCACACTTTGGTTTTGCAAGTTCCTCACACGTTGCTGCCCATAATGGTGCATCCACATATCGGACCCTCTGATTGGGACTCATTCATGTGCTGAAACAGTTTGGCATGTTGGTGTTCCTAATCATCTACATTTGGTATCTGTCACTGATCCTGAATCCTCCGTGTATTCTTTGTGTTAAGAGCAGTTTCTCTGTGTGTCTTTGAGCCTCAAAGGATGTGCGTTTATGGACCCATAGGTTTCAGTACAGGTCACACATAAGCAACCTGAAAATTGGATCTCCCTGTAAGCTACTGTTGGCATATAACATACAAATCATTAGCCTCCTTCTGGCCCTGTATAAGATCAAGCCTCAAAGGATGCACATCCTAAGCCCTGAACATCATGTGATATACAAGACCAGGCAGACAATATCACGTGATCAGTATCTCCTTGGTAGATTTATTTCTGGGATGGATTTTTCTGACATTAGCAGTGTGTCTGGCACTACTCCCCACCCAACATTTAAAGATTACTTTAGTTGGGGGAGGTTGGCTGCAATCTGAACCTTCTGTTTATCCAGGACTCGCTTAGCTGAGACAAGTTGGCTGGAGTCTGCACCTTCTGTTTTCCCAGGGTGTGCCAAGGAAGCTCTGATGCATCTAGTTGGTTTTAGTCTCCACATACTCTCTTTTGGGCCAGCCTTGCAGACTTCATGAGATACACAATACTGTAATATCGTGATACTCACATGAAATTCTCTACATTATGTTTTCATTAGCTTTCCTCCAAAAGTAACCCATGAATATTGAACAATATGCATTGTCATTCAGATTTTTGCCAGATTTTACATCCCACAGTGATAGCGAAGAACCAGCCCTGGTAGCCTTACGTTTTCCCTGTAAAAGTACTAGGGATTAACTTGCATTGCAAAAGCAACGGTATAGAGTAGGCCACATCCAAACTAGTTAACAAGTTCAAGAAACTGTTGAAGCATAGAACAGTTACATAAGGCAGACCTAAAATCAGCTTAGCTTGAAAGTATAGCCTTATCTAAAAAAATGAGAGCCTTCCTTCACCAAAAGAGCTCTCACCCAGACTAGCTGAGGCTATCTATAATTTTTAATGCTGTATAAATTTGGGGGTCTCTACACATGTGACTGAATTGAGGTCTTAATGTCTGTTATGAAGTCAGCAGGCATACAGTAAGTGGTAGAAGTAGCAACAGGAATAGGCAAGGTCCCCCTTTTCATTAGAAGAGTGGTAACGGCACGCTTGTCTTACATGGTAAGAATTTGCAAATCTCAGAGTACTTTGCAAATTTGGGGTTCAGGTGTTCAGAATTTTGATTGACTTAGTTTGTCATACAAAAAGTCCTCTTTTGTCTGGCCACCAAGGCAGATCTCTGGAAGTTCAGGAAGCTCATGTCTCTTAAGTTAATTTCCTGCCTACAACTCATTGCTTCAATGCAGTCATACAGAAGAAAAGAAGACCTAGCATGACAAGCTCCCCCATGAACCAAAAGATATGCTCATGCACCAGCCCTATAGGAAATCAAGCTGATTTTGCAACAGCCATCATTAAATGGCTAGTCTGAAGCTGAAGGACTCAAGCTGTTTCTAAGCTGTTCTTTTCTCCAAACTGTCTTTCTTGCTCCTCTCCCTCCATGCTGACTTTTAGACACTATATATATATACACACAAGAGACATAGTGGCAGAGCAAGGACTTAAACAATCTCCTCAGCTGTCAGCAGTATTACAGTAAAATGATCAATATGCTGTAAAGTGACTCAGAATACTTCATCTATAGTGTTTTCATTATATATGAAGCTACCTACTTTGTAAAAATTAACACTATTTAAATTTCCCACCTCACAAATGCCTTACATTTCAAGGGATTTCATGAAATTGCATCTTCCTGAGATCAGCATATGAATAAATCAGTACAAGTAAGGAAAAATTTTGCCTCAGTTCCTTACAACCTCCCTGAAGGTTGAGAGAGAGCATTTTTTGTTACCTGCTCCCTGGGAATGTCAGGAATTTGAATTAATTTCCACTTGTAAATCTTTTTCTTGCATGTCTTTTTTGGGGTGGCAGAAGTGGGAATGGCACAGATATTTATCTCTACGTGTTTTTTAAATAGTGAGGGAAAACAACCTCACTCTTTTTCTTTCAGGTGGAAATATCCCCCATTTGGGGTGGTTTTTGACCTCTCTGCTATGAAGCACTTAAGGCTTGTTTTCAAAGCTTATGTCTTAGGAAAGCAGTGAGTTCATTTTTGGACTCAGGCAGTCACTGTGTATCTGATTGCAAAGACTTCTGGAATGAGCTACTGCTTTCTGAACAGCCTGATACTTGCACTAATCCGCATCTCTAAGTCTGCCTGCTATATATGGCTAATTCCAAGACTGATCTTTCAAAAGAAAAGACATTTTCTCCCTTTTGATTATGCTCTGAAACCTCATAGTCTTGCAAACCTCTTAGTTTCATCCAGTCCTGGAAGCAATTCATATGATTTTAGCATCTCTGCTTGCATGGAAAAGTGAAAACAAGCTTCAGCACTGCTTGCAGAAGGAGATTGTTGAACCATCTGCGAATCTGTTTACCCTCTCCTTTTCATCACTAAAGCATGATGCAAAAAGTAGAGGTGTTTTCATGACAGGAAACGACTGCTTGACTAATCCATTCGGGACTTTGCTTCTCTTCCAACAGTCACAAAGACCCAAACTCACTGCACCATCAGTGGGTCATGTGGGCATAATACCACATTTGATAAAATTCTCGGGTAGTGTCTGTTTCCCAGAAGATTCATCTCCAGGTAAAAGGGTGGCCCTGTCTGAACTAGCCTACTGGGAGTGTGTATATGGTCAAGCACTGGAAAAGAAGAAAAAGAAATTACCTACCAGTACCTGGCTTACTTAGAGAAGTGTTGCACATTCTGTATCTACCTACATCCCTGCCTTAAGGTCCTCGTAACATCTGCCCTTATTCATATTCTCAAAGAAGTTTTTTTAATACAATTATGTATTGTTGTATGGGTTTAGAAATAAGGCATTTCACCTAACATCTACCTACTGGTTTCTGTCTTTCTGGTCATTTCCAGTGACAAGCTTTTCAACATTACTGTAACATATATATGTATATGTTTGTGTCTGTGAGAATTATACGTTATTTCCCTAGACATTAATACTTTTTTTTCTTGGCTGGACAAATTTCATTCTATTTCCTGCCAATATTTCTTATCTTTCTAGATCCTGCACTCCTATTTCTCTGTTGTCACAACAGCTTCCAATTTAATATAATTTCAGATTAAATTAACATGCCATTTACCCTGCTCCCAGGTGATTAATGATGATGACAATTAAAACTGGACCAATTATCATTCTCCGGGGCAGTACTCTAATATAGTGAATGAATTTGGCAGAGGTGGAAGTTTCAGTTTGAAACTTGAAACAACAAATTTTAAATTACACTTCCGTTTATTTTATTTGTTGTAGTTGCTAATTATTGATGGACAGCAGCTGAGAACTGACCCATCTACCGTAATGGATGAAGTGCAGAAATTTCTAGGAGTCTCTCCTCATTATAATTACTCTGAAGCCCTAACGTGAGTTAATTTAATCATCATTTTCACATGTTCCTACATTTCTAAAATGCCAATTAGTCTGTAAGTAAGCTCACTGCAAAATAAAGCCTCTCATACTTCTCCGAGCTGTCAGTAGGATGTATTCTTCAATGTCTGCAAAGAACACAATTCAGAGTTAGAAATGTGGAACTTGACTGTTCCAGAAGTAGACCTCTGACAAATGGACAAAGTAAGTGTTGCTTTGTGAGATTTGCATATGAATTTTCGATGAATCAAAAGGAATTTTATTTCCATAAGTGGAACATGGAATGCTGACATGCATAACCAGAAAGGAAAGAGAATTAGTTTCTCTTTATTTTTGACATTTGCTGCAAGACAGATTCCTTGGTTTCAGTCAGGAATGTAATATCCACTCTGTATATCATAAAGACATACGTACACAAATCCTTTGGATTCTGACATTTAGATTTGGTTGCCCTTAAAATAAGACTGATAACCTTAGGTTCACTCTTTTGAGTCTTCAGTCTAAACTTGGGAGATGCATCCTCCTTACAGTATCTCACAGCCTTTACGCTGCAAAATATTTGTTTCAGGTTCGATTCACATAAAGGTTTCTGGTGTCAGCTCCTGGAAGAAGGAAAAACAAAGTGTCTTGGAAAGAGCAAAGGTAGAAAATACCCTCCTATGGATTCTGAGGTAAACCATTATGCTCACTGGCATTATACAGGGATTCAGTTGCCACATATGGGACACCACACATGCAAAATCATAAGAAGGGACAGAAGACAAAATCAAGTAGATGATATTTATTTAACTACCTTTCTCTACAAATGAAACATTTAAGATAGCTGTGGAGTGCATAGACCTTTTCAGTTCTTTATTTCAAATGTGAAGAATTTAAGTCATTAAAAAAACAACTTTTAAAACTTGGCACCCCTTAGAAAAATAAACTTGGCACCCCTGAAATTCCCTGAAATTCACTGTGAAAACTGTCCCCTCTACCTAAGTGACTTAAGCAGCAGAAGCTCCGCAGTGCATCATTTTTTCTCAGTCATGATCAGGTATGTGTATTTGTGTCTGGTTCCTTGTCTTTGAGAGCAGTTAGACCGTGACAAGTAATGCAGACTCTCATATAATCCAGTTTTAAGAGATGTTAGGTTCTGTTTCTATGAATTTTATAAATACAAATGCTCAAATGAAGATATTTCCATCAGATCAAATGCTGCAGCCTGTGCTCAAGGGCAGTTTAGTCTCCTTTTCTAGCTGTAATTTTACATTTGTTCTGTCCTTTATTCCCATTTCATTTAGCCTGACTAAAATGCAAATACCAACTTACAGTTTGAACAGCAGTAAGTATTAGTGTGGCAAGTAAGTCAGGATTTTTTTCTCACAGTACTTAAATTATAAGTAACTTTACATCTATAGAATCATACTGATATAAAAATTTTTGGGTGAGAAGGCTTTTGGCCAGAGATAGGACAAGACTGTGTTCGTTTATTGTTGTATTTTTCAACTCTAAATACATCTGAAAATGGGGTTACTAATTGATACATGCCTACGTATGAAGATATTTTGGAAGCTTTGGTTTCAATCACACTTCAGTAAATTCAAAGTAACTGCATCAGCTTCAGTGTGATTCTTAATTTACATGACTATCTGAGAGTAGAATCAGATCCTTTGCTTTGACTTCAGTGTTCATTTTGGAAAACCTTTGTTTCTCTTGAAATTACCTTTTACAGTTCAGCTCCTAACTGAAGAGCTTGAACTTGCATGCAGTAGATAGCATAAAACAATATAAATTGCATAAGAGAAAGTAAAGTTTTGACACAGGTATAACAAACTTTGAAACCTAGACTTCACAGCAACTGCAGTACAGCATTTTATTAAATAAAAATATCTCCTTTTGTATCCATCAGTGCAGGGCTTTTCTGTCAAGCTACTACAGAGATCACAACGTGGAACTGTCAAAACTCCTACACAAATTGGGACAACCCCTGCCATCGTGGCTGAGACAGGAACTACAGAAAGTAAGATAGCATTGAAGAAAGGCTTTTTGAAATCTCTCCTCCACACTTCAGTCGTCATACCTAAAGTCTCCAGTAGCTACCAGAAGGTCTTGTAAGATATACCTCTTCAAAAAAGGGTAAAAGATAGAAATTGTTTCCATGTGCTGGCATGTGGATTGTGAAAATACATGTGTTTCTTAGAGCTCTGGTGGGCCAAATCTTTCTCATAAACATTTCTGGGCCTGTGGACTTGTGGACTGCTGTGCACATATGTGGAAGTTATTTGCAACTGGTATAAGCTTCAGAGATACATGACCTGTCCAATTCCACAGTAAATATTTACATTTTTATATATCAGTTTAAAAGTATTGTGTCTCATGCAGGTTTTGTAGCCCGTTGTTAGACCGCTGACAGTTTTTCTTACTATTTGATTATTGTCTTGCATAAAATAAGAAAATTTAATGTAGCACAAAATGCCAAGTGTACTGCTGCCTTTGGAATCAGCTTGCTAATACCCAAAGTATATACTAACAAGGGTGAGAGGTACAGTTATCATGTATGATTTAGCTGTGCACAGCATCAAAATACACAGAGCAAAATCTGGAAGCCACAGGCAAAAGCAGTGTAGAACCGCTCCCCCCCCCCCAAAACAAACAAACAAACAAAACAAAACCCAAACCATTGCCTGTGATTACAGCCTGTAACAACAAAACCAACAAAACCCTTACAATGTGGTAAGGGCCTTTGTCCATAATTACTATGTCTGATTTTGTACTGACTGAAATAGCAAAATACAGAATATAGCTATTATCTGAACAGAAATTTAATTGGACATGTGAAGCACAAAAGTTGCAGTATAATCCTTATGAGCAGTATTATGCTTCAACAGTTGTGAACCAAACTGAAGCAGTGCAATGAACAGCCTTTCACTCCTGGCTTCTATGAGCAGCCAGATCCGGATACTGCACTCTGGGCTTACTTTGCTGTGAATCAGGAGTGACTCCACTGAAATGAATGAAAAACTCATAAAGAGCATAAACAGATCCATACTTAGATTGCCTTAATTTGCACCACTATTTTTTCCTTAATTTATTTGCCTTCAGTCTATGCTTTGTGTATTCCAAGATCCCTCAACTTGATCAAAATTGTAGCATCTTTCAGTAACCTTCAGTTTACATCAGCTGCAAAAGTCTGTCAGGTTTCCAGATGAAAATACTGGTTCTGGTTCCAGGCATTTTAAATGTATTTGGTATTATATATTAGGAATAAGTTTTAGGGGGGGGGGAAATAAACACAATGTGTAATCATGGTAGAAATTTACACTCTAATCATGGAAAACACAAATATCCAGCCTTACATTTATGTGATACATTTCAATGATGCATCTCACAATGCATCAGTTTAGATGTGAGATAAAGTCTAATTAATAGTACTTAAAAGTTGAGAAAGAAGATCAATGAAAACTGAGTATGGCCTTAATGCTTCTCCACTGAACTTTGGCTCTGAGTGTTTCTAAAGGCATGAAGAGGTAGTGAAAACAAAAGAGAACTACAGTACTAAATGCAATGCTTTTTACAGTAGCTTTATAATGTTTTCATAATTCGTTTTAGGGTGAATAGTTAAAAACATGCATCAAATGGTGGAAAACCTTTTTCTGTCTCAGTGCTGTTTTACGACATTTATGTAATCATATAATTTAACTTTCAAGGTAATGGAATGGAAACCAGTCTGTTATTCCCTAAATAGAAAACAGATGTTGAGATCCTTACTGTACCTCTAACTGCTAATCTTTATTATTTATTGATTTTGTCTATGTAATACGTGGTTTTGATAGGCCTGTAAAGAAAAAAATCTAGACAAATTTGCTGTATATAACAATATTCTTTACGCAGCACATTTTTGCTAAGGGAATATGCATGATTAATGATGAGGACCTACTAGAATAGACATTTTTTAAGACGAACATCTTTATTATTTATTAGACAGAATGAGAATTTTTATTTCACTTTAAATATTCCCTGTCATATGGATTCGTCCCAAAAGCTGACTTGTCTTAAAATACTTATTTGATAAAAGAAACACTCTGGATTCTGAACATCTGTAAAAGCAAATACTCTGCATGCTATGGGCAGCTTATGCGTCCTGCAAGCATCTATATGGATTTATTACAACTAAATTGAATAACTGGAGAAAATATCTGGGGTTTTCATCCTGGCATGATTGATTTTACCCTTGATATAACCTGATGTAACATCACTCAAACATTTTTTAAAAATCCACAGTGATGGCATGAAGCTCCTGTTGTGTTCGCTGCTGCCTCAGTTACTCCATGTTCTTCAGTGCAGCAATTATAAAATAGAAGAAAATAGGAAAAACCTTGGGCACTATCAAGTGCCTGAAGGTTTCATGGTGAGAGGACCCTCTGCACACAAATTGAGTGCCATCTACGTGCAGGAGGAATGGGCTTCAGCCACATTCATAGTTCATTCTTTGTTTTCAAGAACTCCCTTTCTGTCTTCTTTCTCTGGGAAATCAAGGCCTCCACAGAACAATGAGTGGGCAGTCAAGGACAGACAGAGTGGTGATGGGGCCATGCACATTGGTTGCATTGTCCTGCCAGAAATTTTACAACAGACAAGGTGACATGTCTCAGATCTGTGGACTATTTCTGTGAAGTCCTCTCTGAGATACGGCAAGGAGCCCCCTAAAATTGTTTGTGATCTGGTAAACCAGCCCAACTGCAGTCACCACTGGGAGGATAAACCCCCCACATGCACAGCCATGGCCTTGGGTGGACTAGGCTTGGTTTGGCAGCTAAACACAAAGCTAATCCTCCAGGAATGAGTGCCGTGGCAATGATGAGGAACGGCAGGGGGGAGCTCTTGTACTGTCCCAGTGCCCCTCCTGAGGGAGGGAACTCAGAACAAAATGAGAGTTCCTAGGGATACCTTCAGTGGATTCGTGTGGTAACTTTACCCAAGTCAATACTATGAACAAAGTAGCTCAAGCTTTTGGTCCTGAAACTGTGCATCTGAAAGGGCTTGATCTTGAATCTGCCTAAATCTAAGCTCCTGTTGAGATCCAGCTGTTAAGCATTAGCATCTTCAGAAAAGGCGCTGCGAGATTAGCTTCTTGTACAGGAGGCGGGGTAGTCTCAGACACAAAAGCAATAGAGAAGTAAAGGCAAACTGCTGGTGCTCTTTGTAGTTCTGAATTTCTGATGTTCACTTATTACTTGTTTATACAAAGATGGTATGAAGCCACTTTTTTTTTTTCTCCAGAACTAGTCTATTCAAATATGTTCTTACATTTAACAGGAGACTTTAAGAAACAGAATGACTTTTAATGTGCAGTCAACTTGGTGAAGAATGAGGAGTCTGAGCAAAGCATGCAGACAACAGCTAGATGTGTTATTCCCCAAATCATAGGATGCACATGAGTACAGCTGAGTAAGCAAGTTATCCAACATAAATTATCTGGCAAAGTTTAACCTCTTCTATTCACAGCTTACCTACAATCAGTGTTTGATTTCCAGAAACAGACTGTCAGTATTAACACTCTTAAAAAATACTGATACATTGCAATGAATTTATATTTGCTAGTCAAAATTCAGATGTTTTAGTGTGGTTGGTAACACAGCCATGGTTTCTGTTCCCCCAGTAGATAACTGCACAAGCAATTTCTTTAACAAATGCTTGATTGTGCGAGCTTCACCTTTATTTTCATAAATATGATTCTGAAATTTGCTTTCTGCAGACATCTGTGCCATTAAAAATCAATGCGTGATTATGAGCAGAAAGTGACCGTTGGGGGGGAGTAAACACAGAGCCTGATATGAAATCACTTAATTATTTGAGCAAACATTCCTGAAAATGCTGTGATATTTTCCCCGTTCTACTTGTGCAGAAAGAATTCGTTTCAATGATTTGCAGACTATCTTGTACAGAATATCCTTTTTCATTGCTTAAAAATGTGAAACTTCCTCAGGAAGAAATTAAATAGATATTTCAATGTTTATAGATGTAATACTTTTGTCATTCACATTGAATGAAAATTGCTGGAAACATTTTTCTCAAAGTTTTTTAAAATAAAAATAGATATTATTCTGATAGTGGCATGGTATCTGAAGTGCAACAATAAACTCTGATAAGAAAATGTAGTGCTGCGTGGAAGTGATTTTTATGTTCACAAAAGTTGTCCTTTTCCAGGTTTGTTAGCAGCTATTGCAGCTTGACACTGAGCTACAACACAATCCAGGAGCATGGGAACACCATGAAATGTTTTCAGAAATGAAAAATATTGCTTACTCTCCCTGTGAGTGAATATTACTGCTTTACGCAGCTGCTTGTTTTACCGCTTTTGCTTCCTGCTTACTTTTTATTTCTTGCGCCAGAAATTGCTAATGTGCTATAGAAACATTTCCAGAGCTTGCTATTTTTAAGATAACAAGCAGGCTTTATTCAAATTATTTGCCTTGGGGATTCAGTAGTTGTGCCAAAGCATCAGCCTACACAGACATGAGAAAACCTTTCTTAGGAGAAATGTCTAAAGATGGTATGAATGTCCAAAGGAAAATTCACTGTTAGCAACAAATTCAGAGCAGAATAGAAAAGTGTACTATCTAGCTGGACAAAAGCTGCTTAATGTCTTCACAGAGGTGTAGAAAGTAGGAAACCTGTGTTAACAAAATATTCTGTTCATTAGAGAGGAATGATGCAATCTGTAATTCAGAAGCCTAAGCTTCTTTTATAATACCCATCTCTATAATCTCTAAGAATAACAAATGTGGAACAGTAAAGTAATAACAGAAAGGTACTAAGCAAGGGGAAAAGATCCTTGCTACAAATAACACCTGCCTGACCTCTGTCTCCAATTTATCTGCTTTCATTTAATGTTTCTTTTCAGTTCTTCCAATCCCAAAATCCTTAGAGCTCAAAGGCAAAAGACACTTTTTTGTCTCTGTGGACCACGTGGATGAAGAATGCACAACAACCAGCATCAAAGGACAAATCACAGGAACAGGAAAGTAATTAACAGCTGAAACCAAGGGCTACGGAAACCTGAATGGAGGAGGAATTTAGACAAATTAAGGATGATAGATTTGAAAAGCATATAGTGAACTTGAGTCTTCACCACTCTGTTTTCTGTCAGGTTACTTATTTTTTAATACAGTATTTTCCTTCTTCACTTCCCTTTTTCTGTTCTGATCCTCTCTTTCTCTTGAGAAATTCAGGTGGGAAAATAAGGCTTACGTACTTTTCATTGCTCACATGTCTGTCTACCTAGAAGAGCTGTCAATCTAGTAGCACAAGGTCACTATCAGATCTCTTCCAAAAGGTATGAAACAAAAGTGGCCTAGTTCAACTGTGATATAGGGGCTTGGCTCAGAATTACTGCTTCAAATCCTATAGCCTGTGTTATTCAGGAGCTCAGAGAAATGGGCTCTTTTGCCCCAAAAGCAATCTTACTATTGTCTCCTCAATTATCTCATCAAGACTGTCGATCCTATTAAGTTTCCCAGTAAAGCTCCTTTCTTCAGCTAAATTCTGAGCCAATTTACTCCTGTACAAAAAAAAAACCCCAAAACCAGAAAAGCATTTTTTGCATAACTTTTTATACAAACACAGTACATGCGTTTTAGCTGTAGAACTGCATCTGGAAGAAAAACATTATGAACTAAAGGCAGGAGCTAGCTCTTCTATGCACATGACAGAGTGGAAATAAATTTCCTGAACACAACCAGTACAAGGTCAGAAGAGCTTAGGTTAAGCTTACGGGACAGGTGGGATTGTAGGGTATGGTAGGACTGTAATTTGTCTCTGCACTTTTGTACAATCCTAGCAGCAGTTTCATTATTCTACAACACTACCCTATAGTCATATGTTTGCAGCAGTAGTATTACATCCTTGTCGTCTGAAAATGATGAAAAACACCTAACGTGACAGATATGCCTTAAATAATCTCCTATCTTTTCCACGGAGAAAAAGGTAAGAAATGTGGGTGCTAAAATGTGAGCCAAAAGGCAGCTTCCTGCCCTACGCTAGTCATCACTTCCAGCTTCTTCTTCACAATCTCCCTAACAATTCAAATACAAAGTCATCCCGCTGTAGCTGATTGAGCCGGATTTTCGGTCCCCTGGCTGTGTCAATTCACTGGCATCTGGCCTGCAAAAGCCAAAATCGCCCGCCTCCTCTTTCCTGTACACCCACGCGCAGAATACAAACTCGCCTTTCAGGTGCGGCCTCTGCCAGAGAGCAGCTTTTGCAGCCAGTGCCCGGCCTTTAAAAACTGCCCTTCCTTGCGCTGAGGGTGACTGTAATAATACTTAAATTAAGCTGCTGCGGTGTAAAAGGGATGGTGATTAGGGGAGGCTTAGGCTTGACATGAGGAAGCATTTCTTTACCGGGCGGGTGGTCACACGTATGTCCGTCCACATACAGAAAGCGGCCTAGGCGGGCCGAAGAGAACAGCTGTGGTTTGGGGACCAACTGCAGCCCCTTCGCCGTGGATCCCTGAACCCGTTTTCCCCTGGGAAAGCCGCTCAGTCGCTTCAGAAAGGCCCGGGAAGCGAAGTAACCGGTTCCAACCCCTCCTGCGGTCAGCTCCGGCCCGCCTTCCCGCCACCCCCGGCTCCAGCACCCAACTCCGCTTTCCGCCGGGCCGGGCCGTCGCCCTCTGCCCCGCCCTCCGCCCCGCCCCGTGGGTGGGGCCT
>NW_010972920.1:5745171-5796719 GCF_000737465.1 Haliaeetus leucocephalus
GCGGGCTCTTCTCCACAGGCGCGGGTGGGCCCGAGGGGAGCCGCCGCGGGCGGAGGAGCGGAGCGGAACGGAACGGAACGGAACGGAGCGAGCAGCAGGTGGGCCCCGTGGGGGGGGGGGGAGCGGGGGGGGAGCCGTGCGGCGCCGGGGCCGGCGTGAGGGAGGGAAGATGGCGGCCGCCACGTGGCGGGAGTGGGGATCCATGACTCCATGGGGGCTGCCGCCCGTGGCTGTCTCCCTTCCTAGGCATGGAAGAGCAGTTCCTTGCTAATTGGCAAAACCTTTATCCTCTTGTGGGTATCGGTCGTTGACTGTAGCAAGTAACAGGCCGAGTCGGCCGAGGTGTGGGGCGCCGTGGGATGGGCCCTCTCCCCCCTTTTTTGTGCTTTCTGTTTTGTTTCGTTTTCTGCTTTCGCCTGTTTTTTTTTCCTCAGTAAGCGGTTAGAGTCCAGTTTTTAAACGTATTCTCTCTTTTTTTTTTTTTCTTTTTTTTTTTCTTAGGAGCCTAAAAGCTGAAAGTACGGGAGACGGATCTGCGGCCGTTGAAGATCCTCCTTCCAAAAAGTATGTGACTGGGTATGTGTTACGTAATACGCTCATAGAAGTGAGGGTTTGGGCGGGAATAATACCGATTTGGTAATTTATGTTTAGCGACTAAACTACTGACAGTTGTCTGTTGGAATCGAGGTACAGGCTTGGTGTTTTGTGTTTAAGGCATGCTTCGTTTGTTTGTGTGTTTTATTGACAGAGAAATATAACCGAGTGCATCAGGTAGTGTGACTAGGAAGAATTAGCCTTTGGTCTAGATGTATTAGATATGCTAGGAATAGTGGATTATGATAAAACACCCGTTGCCAGTACTTTTGCCTGCCAAACTAGAGGCATCCGAATCCACGGATTTCTCAGGAATGTCTGTGCAGAATGTCTTTTTCAGGAAGCGTGTTTATGCTGTAATGAAGTGAGTACTAAGAGTAATCTGCAACTGCAGATTGGAGGGCGATGTCAAGTTGATACTAATAGCTTTTGTTTCAGAGCAGTTTACAACTCCTAGGAGAGGGTCATACTGTTCAGTGATGTTTGCTGTCTTGTATGTGTTTCTGGTAGCAATATTAAATTGCCTCAAACTTGTTTTTACAGGGGAAAAACACTCTTTGAGTTGTGATGACAGAAGAAGATGGGGCTAAATTCCACATGCGAATATTAGGAGTAGCTGTGACTAGAACTTTTACTTTTTACTTAGGGTAGGGTGGATCTGTCTACTCTTCTGGAATTGATGCCTTTTGCAAGCAGTAATATTTCTGGTTATTAAGCAGAGCTGGCAAAAGCTAATTTTGGGCTAGATCTTAATCTCACTTTAGACTTTACAGAAGTTAGCTTTTTTCATAAAGTTCAGTCTTGGAGCCTAAATGAGATGTTCTGCAGTCCTCCTCTCATCTTTGCAAAGAGGGGTTGGAATGTAGCTTACCGTGCCTAAAATTAACCTTGACTGCTTCTATACAAATACAGTTAGGATGACTAGCTCATTTTATGCTGCTTTCAGGGATTTTCTGCTGCTCCTATCTTTGGGCTGTCACCAAGTCTTAAACAATTGTAATAATGCTTTTGGTAGTTTAGTGGCTGTGCTGTGCTCTGTCATGTGGCTGGCCATACTGCAGTATTAGTAAATCCGATGACATGTACACCTTCAGTGGTGGCTCTTCTGCTGTTCAGGCATGTTAGAAGGGTTGTTGCAAGGAGCATACGTGTACTGCATAACCTGAAGGTAAGTTCGTGAAGTCTAGAAAACAAATGTGAAATCTGCAGTCATAATTTTAGTGTATATGCCAATGTAAAGCATTCAAATGTGTCAATAAAGAGACATTGACTTTCACTGCAAGTGTCGCTTCTTCCTTACAAGATGACTGATAACCAAAACTAGACCTGCCTGTGTTCTTTGGAATTCCTGACACATGCCAAATCTGCCTGTTGTGGGGATACAGCTTTTGGTAGCTGGGCCTTAAATTTGGGACTCTCTGGTTTCAGGGCAAAGCAGTGACTGTGGCTGATGCGTTGTCTGGTAGCCATTCCAGAAGTCACATGATGTTAATCAGGTTACTGCTGCAGATGAGAAACAGTGACTGTGAATGTAGCTGTGTTTTCAATTTCAGGTGCCGAGGGATCTTCTGTTTAATCCATATTCAAGAAAAATACATGGAGCTCCAGTAGATGGTGAATCGTTGCAGAATTGGACAAGATACATGTTTTACTTATACGTAAATTTACTGTCTTAGCTAATACCAGCCATGCTGGCACAATCTCTTGTGGAATTACCTTCCAGTTAGTAAGGACATTTTTTTGCAAATCATTTCATACTGAAGAGTTAGAGGGGAAAGGGGGCTTTGAAAGGACCGGGAAACAAAATCTGTGAAGCCAGAACTGAGAGCAGTAGGAAGTGCAAATACTGCGGAGTACTTGGCAACAGCAGGGGGGGCGGCGGAATTGTGGATTTTAATTACAGCATGGATTAGATCTGAGGAAATTGCTTCCGATGGTCGTTAGTCACACTTTGGAATAGATTGGTAGGGAGATCAGGGAGCTGTCATAGGAAACATCTTTCTCTTTTTTTTTTAAGCATGTACTTTCCTGCCATTGCGAAAGTATAGCTGAATGTATATTCTGTGTGGAGCTATAATAAGTGGTACTACACCTGTTTAATTCGTGGTGTGTGATTACTCTGTCCTTCTAAACAGCTCTGTGTACAACCCTATCGTATGACATCTTTACTGCTTAGTGTTCCAAGTTTGTGGCTGCCAGGCCTGGTAGCCAACAGTCATGAGTGTGTACTGTGAATTTCCTTTTCTCCCAAGAAGAGTGGACTTCTGTAGTAACCTTAGTACTTTTAGAAAATAAGTTAACGCATGCGTTTTACAAGGGCTGTTATTTGCTTATCTTACACAAGAAAATGCTAGGCAGGCAGTGGGCAGGAGAGAGCTGCTGCTATCCCTGGGACAAGGTGTGGGTGAGAGCGTGCTACCACTGCTTGCAGGTGGTGTTGCTGTTCCAGCAGACACCCTGATGCAAAGTGGCTTCCTTAGTTTTTTAGATAAATTATTTTGTGACTGGCTTTGACCCCAAGAAGAAAACCAGGTGCAGGCAAACAAATAGGAAGAAGCGGGAGTGGGGTTGGGCATCTCTTTCTCCAGGGATCTGGAACGCATTAAAACAACGCAGAGTACAAAAGTCAAGAATATGATATGAGGGTCTGGAGAGAAGCATTTTTCTTTTGTCGTCACTGAAACGATACTGAAAAGTTTAGACTTTCAGGTGCTGACTTTTAGCTACTGTATGGCATTGCATTGATGTGGTTGTCTGAAGTGTTAACCCCAGTTCCTTTGAATTTTAACCTTTGCTTTTATCAGACAGCAGCTGCCTTTTTAATGTATTTTAGCAATTTCAGTGCATAACTGAATTTTTAACAAGTTGCCCTTTGAACACTGACTGTCCTGTCTTTGCCTCCTATAACAGAGCATCCTTTTGTGTGAAACTAACTTAGAGGAGGACTGTGTAGCTGTCCTGCTAGTCCATTGTGTGAGCCAAGTGATGAGGTCACTGGTATTTCCACCTGAGTCATGAGTCCTGTGATCCATGGGGGAGTAGCTTTAAGGTTTTTGGGAACAGGTGGTGGCAGGCAGATCACAGGCTGGATAAATTGGCCTGGTGGCTTGATCTGGCCTGCAGGTTAGATTTGTGAGCATTCAGTTTTAAGCTCTTCATCAAATATTTAGAACTTGCAAAGATAAAACAGTGGGTTTTAATCAAGAGAAGGAAAAACATAAAATTACAGTCAAATACAAAAGTATGAACTATAATGTTTGCTAGGGGGGTATCTTTTACTAGTTTTGAATGCTCAATGAGGTTACATAGCCTTTTCTATGACTGAAGCTTTTCATGAGCATCCAGTCACATGCACAGAGGGTAGTGCAATCTGCTTTCCCTCATTACTTGAGTACAACAGAGGTATTAAAAGATGTGACTCTTTCATTTCCATGTGGCTTAGGATGGCTTGTTTTTCATGATTCCTCTTAAAATTTAATTCGCAATTCCTAAACAACTGTTGTCGTGTCTTTCCAGTCTGTTCCTGTTGCATCTTGGCTCTTACCTTTATAGATGCTCCTTATTTTTCTGCACGCTGTTCCATCTGCATTACATCCAATGTCTCACACCTCTCCCAACTTTAACCCAACCCAGTCTTTTTTTTTCCTTTACATTGCTACAAAGGTAAATACTTCTTTCCAGACTCTTCAAAGTCATCTTTTTCCTGTTCGTGGTTGCTTGGCGTTGCATTTGCAGGAAGTTACATGGTTGGTTTCTGCAATCTGTGCTAAATAAATGGAATAGGAACTACTGCCTGTGAGCAGGTATCCAACATGCATGAGCTAGGTCTGGTCTCTACTACCTCAGTTAACTGCATTTGCTGTTACCCAACAGCTTGGAGCACAAACAAAACCTTTTTTTTTTTTTTTTTTTTTTTTCCCCCCCTGATACCACAAAGTTCTTGTTTTCTGGGTGGTTTCTTCTACTGGGATCTGCTACTTGAGCCTAATTGTTTTAGACCTCTTGTATGTTATGTTCTGTGATTGCCACTCTGAAATCGTAACAGCATTAAAATCTTGAGTGCAAATATTCTAGCACTTGTGTGTGAATACAGTGAAAGAAAGTGTGGAATAGTTGCAGTAACATTGAAGAGGATAGAGAACATTGATTCAGGACTGACTTATTGTTAAATGTAAGCTATTATAATGCTGTGATTGTTCCTGGAAGTAAGACAGCTGAGGTTATAGATATTCTGCATATAATGATCATAAAATGGGAGCTTGGTTTATCTGTGATTTACAGGTGAGTGGCCCTTCGGGAAGTTGTTCAGGGTTGAGACAAACGCGTGTTAAATGAGCTTTGTGTGTCAGCTGCAGTAATGCTTCTGTTCCTGGTTTCTGATGCAGTTGTCAGTATATTCTTTGGAAAATAGACAAAAACTTGGGAAGTTCAGGGGGACTACATCTAACTAAATCTTCACAACGTTGAGGAACCTGGATAGATTACACAAGTGTTTAAGATGGTCATCTAATCTGGTAGTAGAAGCGCTGGATGTTTTCTTAGTTTATGCCACTCTTAACACTGTGGCCAACCTCCTTAATACAAAAAACCCTTAGCATAGGCTGAAGAGCAGGTTTTTTCTACAACCTTGTATGTATTAAAAAAGTTGAGCAAAGGGGAGAGCAGCAACTGTCAAAAAAAAATTAAGCCATTTTAAGAGATTAGGATAAACTTACTTATGACAACCTAACTGGTCTAACTTAAAGCGCACAAAGCACTAGGAATTCCATCGTACAGAATGAACTTCCATCTCTGAGAAGATGGCCCAACGCTTAGACGCTTTGAAGAAAATATTTTCAAGAGCACCCTTTTTCACTTAAGAAAGCTCACATGAAGTTTACCCAGCTGATGTTCCTGCAGCATCTGCTTGTACATTATGCACAGGATTAATGTATAAAAGTTGTAGTCAGTGTGGCAGTTTTTATTGTATACATGTACATCATCAGGCTCACTGAACAAAAGTTAGAATGGTATAACATAAAGACAATTTCATTTTATGTTAGAAACTGAAAAGGCATGCTCTCTGCCTGAAAATGGTAGTGCAACATTTTAAGATTTCAGCATCCTATTAAAAGATCAAAACTAATGAACTACTGTACTAAATCTAAATGTTTACTACATTTAGTATGCAGATTTGATTTACCCCCCCCCAGTATCATATTTCTGTGGTGCAACTTCTAAAAGAAAATTATTTCCCCTGTACACAACGTATGTATTGCACTATATAGCCTACTTCACCACAGGTCTCAAAATAATGGGTCTGGTATAGCAAAGCTTTGATGGTACAAGTAGATACATTTTGACAGATTTACTTCCCCTTTCCTTTCAGTAAAAGGGCTATGTATAAGTAAAAACTTATATGGCTTTAAAGTTCACTAGCAGAGTGTTTCAAATAGGTCTAACAGTAGGTGGTCACAGTACTATGATTTTTGACATGTTTTTAAATAAAACATTTCACACTGTTTCAAATAGTGTGGAATTACAGAAAACTAAAATATATTAAAGCACCTTGTGTACTAGTTCAGCACCAGTTCCAACAAGATAATTAAACCACTCATGACCCTTGAAAACTTAAGTTTGAGGTCAGAGAGAAATAAGGGCCAAGTCTTAAATCACATGGGCTTCTGTAATATCATTGCCACTTTTGTATGGAGATTGAGTTGTCTTGGATATTTGTTACAACACCAGAGAGACACAACCATACAGAAATGAATGATTGCCCACTTACAACATGAAAACAAGCATCGCACTTTGTTCACAAAAGGCCACACAACGCTGTCGTAGGCAGAGCGTGTGGGGATACGAAACACAGGAAGACAGTCACTGGTAATCACAGGTTGCACAATCACCATGTGGTGACACACGTCTGCCACACTTGTCACACTGGAGTGTTTCACGGCCCACAGGGCTTTCGTTTCTTTTTAAGAAGCATGTTTGTTAATGTAATATGTAGAGCACACTTGCAGATAGAATGGCCTTTGACAGGGATCACAGAGGTAGCACTGAACTTTCCTGTCTCCCTCTGGACTGTAGTTAGTCACAGATATTTCAGAACAGATACCCATTAGTGTTGCACTAAGATGGTGATTACTTCCTGTGTTCTGTGCGGCAAGTTCAATGGGGTGGCCCTTTCTGAAAGGATAGTAAGTTGGTTTATATTTGTCTTGTACATCTAGAGTAACTTTTTATCAGCGCATTTTTGTAATAAACCATTAAGGTTTTCATAGCATGGGGAACAGTATCTGTAAAAGGAATTAAATGGAATCAAAATATGTCAGTACTTGAGAAATCACTGAAAACTATATAACTCTCACCTTTCCTGTAAGACCAGTCTGAACCAGTGTTGCAGCTAAGCAGGAGAGAGTTGTCTGTCTAAATATTATCTTGTAGAAAATAGTAGTTTAAGACTTTATAGACCTTTTCAGACAGGTTTTGGCTCAACATCTCCAGTATTTGCATCGCACATACTTAAAACTTTCTCTTGTAGGATTGACAGAGGTTCTTAGTATGACTTCAGTAAAGCCCCTCCAAAACTAGCAATGAGAGAATTGGGATGTTTGTTAGTCTGATACTGTACTGACAGCCAGTGGTAAATAGGAAAAGTAAATTCTCTTCAAAATGCTGTATGTCCTAAAAATTATGAATTTCAGAAAGAAGACAAATGATATTTATCTAAAGGAAAGAAAATAAGAGGTCATTTGTTTTCGATCTAGCTCTTGCAGCTGTGCAGAATGTTTGCAGGGAAACTAGCTTCCAGTGTACTACCTATTTTACTTGGGAATGTACTTTATGCACGCTAAGCTGTGAGAACATTTGTCAGAATAGCTGGGGATCTGATTATTGACGATTATCTTCCTTCTAACTTTTAATACACACTCGGAATGACTTACCAAGAAATCAACCTGCTAATGGTCTCAGCTAGTGAAACATGAGTCAAAATTAGAAGGCTGAGTGTAAGATCATAGGAATAATAGGAAAACAGTAAGAGCTGATTAAATAAACTAGACTGAAGGTTAATTTTGAGTTTTGTAATTAATTCTAGAGAAGCTTGCCGCTACTACAGTCTTCCTGTGGGCAGTGAATCCCACAGTGAACTCTCCAGCTGTCCTGCTCCAATGTTACTCTAAGCTGGCTATCACTTTTCCCTATCATAGATACATGGTAATTTGTTCGTGGAATATATAAACTTCCCTACCAGGGAGGGATTTTGTTTGGATAGTAATCCCTGATGGGAAAGGTTGTGTGTATACAGCTTGGATTTAACAAAAAGAAAAACACATGAATTGGGAAAACGGGTCTGTTTCCACCCACTGTGGGCCCCAGCTGTGCACAGTCTGTGCTCTTCAAGTTGTCCTGCCTCAAACTTTATTAACAAAGTTTCATTTTCATTACAGACATTCATAGTTTGGTCACACTTTTTATCCAGGGTACAAAAGATGATACTTTTGTGTAGACACCTGGAGAATCTTTCACTCCACAGCCGTAGCCCCAGGAGGTCACACCATACACAACCCAGCTTTCCCCTGGACGTTCACACATCAGTGGTCCGCCACTGTCTCCTTGACAGCTATCAACACGTTTCTGTTCCTGGATGTTTCCAGCACAGAGCATTCTTCCTGTGAATCTTCTTTTGTAACGCTCTTCACATACCCTCTTGGGAAGTAAGGGGATGGCAGCCTGTTGTAATGTTCTTGAATAAGCCCTTCCTAAAAAGAGGACCCAAATTATTGTCTCATTGTGATGATCGGTCTTGGAAACATAAATGTGATTTAATCCAATTTTTGCTGTCAGTCCTTCAGGCTGTTTTATCATTAAGTAAAATGACTGAAAACAAGACTAAATACTGAAAAAATCTACTGTCCATTAAATATAATATTAAAATACTATATTGATACTGTAAATATGGAATATAGATGCTTTAAAAAAAAAAAAAGCTTCAAATTTAAGATGTAGTTGTACTCCTTGTGTTCACTGGATCTTTCCAAGGCTGGAGTTTGTTTTGTTCCAAACACACTTTGTGTCTTATACAAGAATATATGCCTCAATACTTAAATGGGGAAGCTATTTTTGAGTGTCTTGAGCAGTAGAGACTAAAGCTGTAGAAATACTTCCTTTCTAGGTCACCAGTTCAAATCTAGTCTAGCTCAGCCTCATAGGTCCTGCATCCTCTGTTGGCTTCCAAGCAGAGCAGCCAGCCAGCCATCACGCTTATGCCCTGTAAGTGCATGCAAGCTTGCTTGTCACCTCAGCTGAGGAGCTAACGTTACTGAGCCCAAGTGTATTCTGGTAGAGATCGGCAGTGTCATTTGAATCTTTCACAATCCTGGTAACTTCTATGTACCAGAGTACTAATGGACTCCTGACCAAAAGGAATCTTCATTTTGTGGGGGTGACCAGAACCTGTCCTTTGGTTTTCTTTATCTGTAGTGAATCCTGCATCGTATAGGCAGTGCTCTGTTTATAAAATGTCAGGATTTAAATCATTTGGCCTTTTTCTATAGCTTGCACCTCTTTTTCAGTTGGAAACATGGGAAATAAAAGCCAATGTTGGAGTTTTTTTTAAAGTAAAATCTTAGTACTTGTAATTATGATTCATATAGCAAATGTGAAATTTCAACTGAAGTACTGCAATGATGTGATTTCTTACCGTAATTAAAGCCAATTATTGCAGTGGTTAATGTTTCCTTAAATAGATGTCCCAAGTAAACAGTATTGCAGAACTTTCAGTGAATTGTGTAAAAAGCTAGACAGAGCTAGGCAATGAATTAGCAATTGTTTTTAGCAAAAAACCCCACCCTACAAGTCCATCTCCTTTATTGTAGTACAGTGACCCAGACATCTGTGCACACAGATTAATGCATGTAAAGAGGAAGAACTGATATTTGGCCTTGCCACCTTGTCTCCTTGCCAGTTTGAATGAGTCAGTGGAACAAAGGCTCAAGTGTGGTTGCTGTCTTGCACTGTATTCAGCACCATAAAAACATGAAAGTAAAACATGTTATTAATTTGTAAAACATTTAAAGGACAAAGACCTTTGAAGAGGTCCTTGTACTAACCTAAAAAGTGACTAGATAGTTTGTTCCAGAAGCCTGGATTGCAGGTTGCATTGTGGCTCTCATAGATTTTGGCAAGGTGTTCTCTTATTTAAATCTAACTGCTGATTGAAAATGTTAGTGGTATGAAGAGAGACTAAAAATGTGACTTGAAATTCTATTATGTGTATATTTTCTATACATTTTTCTATTGAAGTAGCGTAATTGAAAGAACCTTTCTAAAATATTCATTGTACTTACCTTAAAAACCTTAAATACATTAGAGCTGTTAGTTATATTCTGAGGCGGGGGGTGATAAGCTGCTGTGCAGGGTGTGCCTGGCAACAAATAAGCTTTTCATTCATGCTTATCAGTCTTAATAAGGCCATTTTACTGGCTGGTTCTGTGATTTAGAGTGACATGGTTCATCACCACTTTTCAAACACAAACTAAACTCAGTAAACAAAGTGTTGTCATTCCTGTGTAAGGATCAGGAGAGAAAATATCCCCCTACGTGAAAAGAGTAAAATAATATCCCCCTACGTGAAAAGAGTAAAACTGTTCCATTTCGAGCATTCTCTTATTTTAAGTATTTGAGATTTTTTTTTTTTTTTTTAAATAGCCTCAGGTAATGAGATCAGTGGGTAGAAATCATTAAAACATTTTTACCTGTGTCACCCCATCCAGTGATGTAACAGTTGGGAGCAGTTTTCTGTGGTCTCTCTCTCCTTAACGGCAAACAAGCAGGCAAGACATGGGTACTGAATCTGGCACACTGTTCCTCTGGCCCCTGTAGCCTCACCAACGCAATGTCGTAGTCGCTGCTGTCAGGCCTGTACTCCTTATGCATCACAATCTGTTGGACTCCAATTTCTTCCTCATACTCTTCTGGTACCAGTGTGTGATAGTCTCCAACTCGCACAGCGTAGTTCCGAGTGTTGTTGCCATACCTGATTGAGGTGAAAACGAATAGGGCTGGCTCATGCAAAGACAGATCCTAAGCATGCAAACAGATTTGATCTGGGTCTTTGTTGCTCATATAAATAATGATACCAAAAATTTTTTTTTAAAGGGCAAAAATGCTTTCTCGGATGTTTAGATTGACATTCAAGTGTATCCTAAAGAATATCAAAAAAATTTTCCTCAAGTTTCAGGTTAGGCTATGTTCCTTTTTGTATATTTTCATAGGCAAGGTTTCTTATGGCAATCTGCCATGACTGGCGCTTATTTCAAAGGTGCAAGCAAGGTGTGCATTATAAACATATTTAGTAAGGGTAACACAAATTGCCGGTAATTATAATGAAAACCTGAGTACTAACATCATTGTGATGCTCCAAATAATAACTGAAATGAAAACAGTGTTCAAGTTTGCTTTGTAGGTTGCTTGAGAAACTCTAGAGGCTTAGATAACTTGATAAAAACCTCTTACATTAACTAAAGTTATAATAAGGAAAACAAAGCATGTGCATCACGAGCACCTATTGTCAAAGTGGCAGAAGGCCTGTAAATCCTAGACTTGTTTTGCATCTAATATGACCCCGATTTCTTTCACATCATAGACTAAATGGTAAATACCTTGGAGATGACTACTGTGGCTGAAATAACACTGTGCATGCCTTCGGAGATTTTTGGATTACAGGACACACAGCCCTTCTCAGGAAAATGCAAACAAGGCAGCACTGTTGGGTACATTTATTTATTTTAAAATCTGGCTGAGCTAACCAAAATATTTTTTCCTTTGACTTCTCCCTTTCCCTCATAGCCTTCAACAGGAAATTTGTAATACATGTGCAGAAAATACCCTACAGTGTTCCATCACCTTTTAACCTATGCTTGTTCTTTTTATACCCTCCAGCAATGTGCTGATCTCCGTAGCTTGCTAAAGCTTGCTTGAGGAGCAGCAGACAAAGCGGAAACATTACAGGTTTCTTCTGCACAATGTATAGCTGTGCCACTGAGTATTTCTTCTAATTGTGGGTTGCATTCCTGGTTGCCTGCAAAGTTTTCTTCATCACATTCTGCACATCTCCTTTGGGTCTTCTACAAGCAAAATTTCACTTCTAGGCTTGTAAGGAGAGTGAGTTGCAGGCTATGACCAAACATCTGTTCATCTGAAGATGACCTTCTATATAGGAAAAATGAAGTAACTTGTCTAGCACAAAACTTCTTCCAGGTCCTCCTCTGTAGTAGTCTGTGAAATCCTCTCCAGATACTGTATTTTCCTTCTGGTTGGAAATCAAAATTCTATAGCAGCTGGAAGTGAAGAGATGCAACCAATGCAGACTTTTTAACATTTACAGAGGTGTTAAGAAAGTATTCATCCTGATTTTAGTCTCAGAGGGAGAACTGAGAAAAATTAAATTGTGTATTCTACCAAATACATTACTTATTTCCTCCCTGAAAAAAAAATAGTTCAAGAGCTTTTTTAATTTGTGGATTATTTTTTTTGTGGATGTTTATCTCAAAGATATTTAAGAAAAAAACCTCTATTTGTATGTGTCACACTACTAATCTTTCTGTTTTGACCACAAAAGTGCTAGTACTTTATAACTTATCACTGAATCCATTTTCATTAGGAATTTTCTATTTAGAAATGAGAGCATGAACATGCTCTTAGGAAAAGAACATCAGAAAAGGCAGAAGCATGAATCCTGGCTCTCCAGGCATTCTGACTCCAGTCCCCTGAAGTTTCTAGAGTAGAGGTGTATTTCTTTGTAAGCTTTTTAAAAAAAAAAAAACTTGAATCTTTCTTGCACTAGATCTCACGTTCTCATTTCTAGATCATCTTGTGTGTTTTTGCCAGTTTTAAAAGCCCACTAAGACTTCACAGCTGATTCTTTTCCTGATAAAATAAATGGCAAAATTCCATGGAACTAAGGTTCGCACCTGATATATTGCTTTTATTTTTGTTGCCTTTAAGGAGATTCTTCAGAGTAAGAAAGGCTGTTAGGTCTTAATTAGTTTCTGGAGTTATATATATCCATCTGTATTTAGCCATCTGAATTATTACATCAGTGAAATCCTAAATTCTGCATCCCTATAGATTGTCAAATCCTTGTCATCTGCTGCCTGCCAAGAATTTCTGCTCTGACACTGATGAATCCCCTCCTATTGCCGTGCATCTTACATCAGAAAAGGCTAATCTTACCATACTTTGCCGAGACACTTAGTATACTATTATCAGTCTAAACTTCTATTATTGTTACTCTGAGCTATGATGTGGGAGCCAGTGAAAGTATAATGTGGGACTGGCTAGAAAACAGTGGGGGGTTTTACAGCAGTGCTGTGATCTGATCTGTGACCTTGGGTGAGGTTTTTGGTTTTGTTTTGTTTTGTTTTTTCTTCTGCCATCTATTTGGCTTTCCTTAATACAGGAAGGGTTAAGGCTACACACATCTTCAGTACATTAAAATACTATATAGTACAGGCATTACTTAACACAGCTTTCTTCTAGTATTATTTCTGTGAAAGTGACTTTTTTATGAATGAGTTGTGCATCTTTACAATGAAATGCATCGTACATTTCAGTACCAGTTTGTACTGAATAGGTTTTAGGTATTTGCTCACTATTGCTTCTGGAAATTTTCAGAAACTATAATTCAGAGTTTAATTTAGCATGTTTATATACGGACAGACTTGAAAGCAAATTTTCCTGGCCCATGTGCAAAAATTTCCAGTAATGCTTTGGCAAAACCATAGCATTCAAAGTTAGAAACGTTTTTTTATATAAATACAGAAATTAGGGGGGAAAGTATTTTTTTATTCCTCTAGTTATGGAAAATATTAGTAGGGAAATGAATCTGATTCCTGTGTTCTGCAAAAAGTTGCATATGCAGTTGAGTATTTATATATATTAGATGGTCATTTGTCTCTTCACATGGAGGCTATATAACCTCATAGGTAGTGTATTTCCTAGAACTGCCGTTTAAAGATTTCTGAACTGGTTGCAGCAAGAGAAACTACCAAATCAAGGGCCAGTGTATTGATCACTTCGGCCATCTTTTTCATGGAAGTGCGCACAATGTTGGTTGTTTGACAGAAAGTGTGCTACTATGCTATATAAAGCAGTTTGAATACACTATGAAAACCAAACTGACAGACGCTGGTAGCTCATTTTATTGTGTAAGCTAATCGATGGATTGGTCCGCTGTGAAACTTGTGAAACAGAGGAATAAAACATGTTTTACACACTGACAGTGCAACTCCTATGCCTGTCTCCAAAGTGGACAAGGTCAGTGTAGAGGCAGGTAGCTGAATGGTCAGGGTGTGGAGTATCAAACGGTCTTTCACTTTTACAAAATCTATTTACAGAACAGATGTAATGCTCAGAACATAAAGAGTGTAGTAACACTGCGGTGGGTTATACAGCCAAGTACATACTTCTCTGATGTCTTGCCCAGGCTGAGATTACAAACAGTCTTGGCTGATGCATTAGCCAACTTTGTAGGATCTATTTTCCTCAGAGTAAATTAGAAAAGGAAGCTGATACAGAAAGTACTTTAGTTACTATTGCAGTAAAATGGCTTTATTATTTTCATTTGAATTATTCTAACTTACATTCAAAACTCCCACTAAAGTAAATGGAAGAGTTGTTTTTGTTACTGACATCTCGGATATATTTTTCTGCACAAATTCCGTAATTGCATGATGATATTCCACTTAAGAATCTAAATGATACAGCAACCGAGCCCAATAAGTTAAGTAAAATTATACTGTTTCCTTTGCCAGTTAAGCAATATTAAATAGTTTAATAATTTTTGCTACAGCTATTGTTTATAACTGTTGATCTCATTGCCTTTAAAAGCTATCATACATAGGATTCTGTACCCTAGAATATATTGCTAGATATGATCTCTGAATGTTTGAAAGTAGTATTTTAACAATTTTTGGTACACCTCTGAGTGTCATATTGGAATACAAATGTACAAGGTCATTAGCATTAAATATATATTTGCCTGACATAATCTGCCAAAAACATTTCCAAAAGGTCACTGAAAATACTCTCATAATTTATAGATACACTTTTGGCTCTGTGCAGCAAACCACATATTAGTGCTATGCTGATAGTTTCTGGATTATGAAAGCTTTTTTACTTTCATTGAGTATTTGCTCATCTAAGTTAACCACTGTGTACACTGAAATATAGGTTTTGTATATATAAACAAATACAATCACAGTACTTTGCAGATGTGTATTATCAGTGGTGCAATGGAAATCTAGCTCTCAAGTAGAGAAAGGTAATTTTACATGGTATAAATCTTTCTTTTTTTTTTTTTTTTTTTTTAAATATAACGTGTGCCTCTGCATTTGAGTTTATAGGCCTTGTCCACAACATCACCTACAGGATTTACCGTATATTCTATCCATTATCTTTAATGTAGTTTGAAGGGGGGAAGGGGTTGTTTGTTTTGATTTTTTTATTATTTTTTTTGAAACCTCATGGAAGTCACAGTACTACAGACTCACAAATGTATTAGGTGTTTGTAATTTGGATGAGAAATGAACACACTTCTTTCCTAAACTGATTTAATAATCAAAGGAACTTGGTTTTTAATTGTTTATTTTGATTCGTAAGCCTAAGCATGAAGGAAAGATTTTTATGACTAGTAATAACAAGCACTCTCCTGTCAGCCATATATCAGACAGTATAGTAGAAAACTTGCTGCTTTCATTTAATGTTAAATCCTTGATTTTGACAAAAGGAACAATGTTGCCTGTAATAGATTCCTGTTCCTGTTTTTCTGTGGTATGGATGATGGTAATTTATAGCAGTACAAGGAAGAAAGGACATCCAGGAAAGCTTATCTTAATTAAAAGGACTGGTTTTAAACATTTAATGGAATGAGAAGCGCTGCTTCTCATGCAAATGTGTTAAAATTTAGTAGCTACAAGGCTTCTAGCGAGAAGCTTAATGAGGAGTCTTTGCACAGATTTACCATATTTCTGTGCAGATTCACACACATAAGGCTTTCTTAAACTGATTTTTTTCATCTGTAGGCAATTCTATTTCTTCCCCTGTAGTAGTTGGAATTTGCCAAATGTGGAAATACTGTAATAGAGCATCAGTACATAAAAAAGGCAAAGTAGTCTAGCTCAGGAGTGCCCAGTCTTCCTCATCTAAAAGTCACCTATGAAATGGCAGAGAATCACCACACACACACATCACATTTGAAGAGTGGACGCAGAGGACTCTGGAAGTGCTTCATGGGTAGGATAAGATGTTGCTTTCAGGGTATTACCCTTCTGTTGGATGGCTGGGCTGGTCATGCCTTCAAGCTCTAGTGCAGCCTGGCAATGCTGACCTTAGCACCTCCTGGAAGGTTTATTTCCCAGCCAACTGGAAGATGGATTAGTAGTCAGCCACCATGCTAATATCATCCTGCTGCCAGTCAAGTAATGTACTGACATTGAAGGCACACCTGAATTCATTTCACCATTCATGCTAAATTTGAGAAAACTGAATTTTAATTCTGGTGTCTACTTTGGTTTCTGGTGTCTTACTAGGCATCTGGTTCCACTGTGCCTCAGGGTCCCTCGTTCTCAAAACAAAATAACCGGGACCATGTTGAAGTATACATGGGCATTCAGGAATGCCTAAAGAAGCACTTAAATAATTTGAGTTATATTATTAGAACAGTACAATGTTCAAGAAACACAGTATTTCCTAAAATGACATCATTGTCACTATAATTTCCTTTTTTTTTCCTATGCCTCATATTTCTAATTCTCCAAAGTTAATATTTTTTTACATATAGACCTGCAAATTCCCTATAGCTGTCAGAACCACTCAGGACAAAACTTGCTAATAAGATGGGTGGGTTATAAAAGGAAAAATAGCTTCAAACAATTTTTTATCTTAAATTACGTGTCTGTGAAATTAATGCTGCTATAATACTGGCAAACGATTCTATCATCATGCATAAAATTGTATTTAATTTTTATCCATGGTACAGATGAGCCCACTTTTATTACTTAAGCAGTGTTCCAATTTCCAGGATATGAGAAATGGTATACTGGCCTTTCTCTTGTCTGTGCGTGGAAAATATGTGAAGAAGGCGCTTGATCTATAGATAGCTCTTGGAAACCTAGCCCCTTAAAATCACTCTGAGATCATTAGGAAGTTCATACCAGTCTGTCCAATGTCAACTTGGAGCTAAAGGTGCCTTCTCTCTTTTACAGTAAACAGTAGTGCATCCACAAGCTGTTGGAGTTGCATGCTTAGATCTAGGTTGCATGGTTTTAAATGCAACATCTGAGGCGAAACAATACTTTGGTCCCTGAGACCACAGGTAACAGGTTTGGGACAGTCTTTTAGCAGACCCCTGAGTGGCTGCACCAATCTGGAAGTATCAGAGTGTACATTGCTCCAGCCATCCTGCTGCCCCATCATATGGGTGTTCAGCAAAGTACCCAAAATGGGCGTGCTTTGGCAGCACATTCGGTAACGACTTGGAGCCCCAGCTATGTAAGCAAGCCATTGGGAAGAACAGGTAATGTGTTCTGTGGGGAGTGCTTACTGTAAGAATGCGCTGCAACTACAGGAGCGCAGCACAGCAAATCCTAACTTTTTTCACCAAACTTTGTGAAAGCATTCTAATAAGGTGAAGCGTTGGGTAACTGAGATCTTCATTTGCACACAGAAAACATACCTGGCTTGCTGTGACCTCCCTCTTTCTTTCCTTGGAGAGGATCTTTGAGGTAAAAGTAACAGAAAGGACTGCCTTGTTTTCAAGCCTTTAATCAAAGGCTTTCTCAAGAGCTTAAGTTGCATTCTTAGTAATCACTATAGAGGTGATGAACAGGGGAATAAGAAGCCACTGTCTATAAATTTTGATGATAGCAACTGAAGTGCTTTTATAGTTCCACAGAAACAACTGGGACATCAGTTGAAGTAGGCAGAATTTTTATTGGGTTTGACCATTTCTGCTTGAAATATTACTAAGAAAAGTGCTTCATGATTTTCATGAAACATGGAAATGAAAAGATGTGCACCTGGCACTAAGCAAAGGTAACACTTTCCATTTAAGTAAAAGTATATCTGACTCTTCTTTTTAGTTATTGGTGTGCAAAAGGAAAGACTCAAAGTCCAAAGTTAAAACATTTGCAGCTGACTTAAGCAAATTCTAGCAAATATCCTCAAAACTGCAATGCTGTTCTTCTATGCTTTTATTCCAGCCCATACTGCAACCTTTTGTAAGAATCCAATGTAATAATTGCCATTGAAAGCTTAAAATACTAGACTAGCTCCCTTAATGTGCAAGTTGATGCTTTTATACTACAGTAACTTCATCAGCAGTGAATTCCTGATGTCAAATTACTGAAGAGTGGATATCACAAAAACTGAATAGGAGAATTATCAGTAACAGAATATCTGTTTCTGCAAAAATGGGAGAAGACATTTTTGAAAGCTAGATAATAGCTTAATTCTGAGAATTGCAGAAGTTAGACCAAGTAGATCAAATGTGATTTACAAGGGAGTGTAAGTTGCAAACCAGTTGCTAAACATATGGAAAGGAGCTGAATTTGGCATAGGTCTATTAGAGATGCCAGTGTCAGAGAATTATACCAGTATAACCGCTTAGACAATTATTTCTTTGTTAAAGGGGATGGGACCTTTGTTTAGGTGGCTGCAAAAGACAACTCTTTATGTACTGTAAGACAACAGAATAAGGCAGTTGCTCCAGCCTATTTGTGAAGAATAAGCAAAACAGCTCAGTCTCACTAGCATCCAGTGTACAGATTTTCCTATTAGACTCAGCAGAATACATAATAGTCCTTTACCCTAAAATGGGTTTGGGGGGACTAGTGCACCTAGTCACTGCAGTGTTAGAGTAAAAATGCCTATCACTGCCAATATCTGTCATTACCAAAAATAATCCAAAATATTACAGTCCTTGTGTCTGATGTTTGCTCAGTTGTCTTCACTATAACCTCAAAGCCATAAGCTGCAGTTTTGTATTTTTTCATGGAAACGCTGAAGTTGTGAATATAAATCTTGTGAATGATGACACCCAGAATAATTTCAATGTATTAGGCTTTTTTGTTTGTTTTTATTTGAAGGGAAAAGAGGTTGGTTGGTAGTTTTTTTTTTTAAACCAAAGGCCAACTCTTTAGACCATTTTTCAGTGGGCTTGAACTGGAGTGTTTTTCCTATTCCCAGAACAACAAAATAATTTGAAAATGTATTTCGCTACTGAAGGGAGACCTACCTTTTAAAGCAATGTGCAGCAGTGAGGACCCAGCAGCTGCTGATGAGAGTAGCACCACACAAGAGTCTTCCATCACCATGAGAAGATTTCAGTCGGAGTGCAACCTGCCATGGCCAGCTGCCCCTACAGATGACATGAGACATTGTGTTCAGGGTACAACAATGGAAAAGTAAGGTAGCTTGTCAGTTACCTTGAGTGTATATCCTGTTTAGTTTCTTTGACTGACATAGCTAGCAAATCATGTTATTTATTGAGTAACAGTTGAGAATACCTTTATATTCCTGCAGCATTCAGAATTCCATTTAACAATGGTCAGGATTACTTTACGGATTGTTTGGGCATCCAGCACTCTGAGCGCTTCCTCCCACTGTCAAATATTTTAATTTTCTTTCTCACATTGCATTCATTGTGCCAAAAATACATTCTATGGGTTCCTCGCCAAATACCATCCAAGTCAACAAACCAGAAATTTCCTGTCAACTGGAGAGGGGAAAGAAAGGAACTTCTTGAAAAGCTTAACCCAGCTTCCTTTCCTGTCTGCGTTAATATCTTTGTCAGTTCTGAGCTGTTTGAAAAGGGAAACTGGCAAACCAAGAGGTCTAAAGCAACTGTAGAAACCACAAATAATAGACTAGCACCTTTTTTCAGCCTGCGATCATCTGTTTTGTATACTACATCTGGGGTACGTATTTGCAGGCCTATGAAGACAGGATGGATTGTTTTTCACCAGTTTAATAGATTAGCAAAACATGGAATCAGAAGGGAGAGGGAGAGAGATGCACCTGTAAGCAATAGCAACATCCAAGAATAAGCAACAGGTGGGTTTAGGTGTTTTCTGACTACTGTCAACTTGAATAGGTATGCTGGAGTAAAAGAGCTGCCCAGGATCTAGTCCAGCATCCTATCGCACAGTTGCCAGTGCCAAATGTTTTGAAGTAAGGTGGAGCAATTTACTTGCCATAAAGCATAAAACAATTTAGATGTTTTTTAGTTTTGGAAGATGGGATTTAATGTGTCTTTCCAAAATGGGGTAATTCGGATAATTTTGGACTTCCTGGTATGTATGTGAGTATCCAGTTCCTTTTTTAATGTTGCAAGTTCTTTGTCTTAATGACTTCTTGTGACAATGAGTCCTTTTCTTGATTTTGAAGCATTTCTAAGTGCACTATTGGATCTCTCTCACCTTTTTGCTTCGTCTAATGTTCCTGTGCTTATTTATTATGAGATCAGGTTCTTGCTCTGACTTAATCGTGCAATCCATTATTTGTCACCATTTCATTTCATCCAGTGTCCTTTGTACACATATTCTGCGACAATAATTCTCGATCTTTTTCTGTACAATGCATTATTTATTATTCTCATTTGTCTCTTTACTAAGGTAAGTAATCCTACTTTGCTCTGTCTGACTGCATTGGAATGTTTTTCTGGGCTCCCTCTTGTTACTGTTCTTTGAAGCTCCTCCACTTAGGCAGTGTTTTTTTTTAAATGGATTGATTGATGCTGTGCTTGTACTTTGAAATAGGTTGCACAATGACAAGTAATAATACTATAAGTGTATTTTTCACAATCCCTTTTGTAAGATTCTGTGAATATATATTTTTTGTGGTTACTCGAAACTGTTAAGAAAAAAAGGCCTGTACTTCCTATCGTAGCGTGTAGTAGTATTCAGTTAATCCATTTATATTAACTAAATGTAAACATGTCATTAAAAGCTAAGAACAAAGTGTTAAGAAGAAGCCTGGGTTTATAGCTGTGTCATCATTGAGACTTATTTTGTGAAGGAAAATTGGGGTTTAGGCAGTGAATCATACCCAGGCCTTGGTGTAGGTAGCATTTAAAACCTTGTACAATATTGATAGCTCTCTTCATATAGCTCACATCCCGATACCAAGATATCCTTTGAAAAGAAGTAAAAAGGCTATTTTGAAAGTAAGAAATTGAACCCAATCAGGGACTAAACCCTTAAGTATCTACAGATTTTCAACTAATGGTGCACGTATTTATCAATGAATATTTTTTAATTTCCTACCAGTTTGCTTTGAGTATATTTCTGCTTCTACCTTGTGACAAGCCAAAAGAAAAACAAACAACAAACCTACAATAAAATCATGATTTAGGCAAACCATTTATGGCAAATACATGTCTTAGAAGCTTTTTATTCAAAATTACTTGTCTTTACCAAATATTTACCGTAAAGAATTTTTCCCACCAATTATTCGTTTTTGTCGGCGATGTAGTAACCTCAATCCACAAACAGAAGCAAGAGAATCTAAACCAGAAAGGGAGATGTAGACAGCATTAAACTCAAAATGAAAAGTAGCCAATCTTCAATGAGAGTTAACTAAAAAAAAAACCAACCACGAAGGTTGAAGTTATTCTGTGCTTCATGGTAGTTATTAAAAAACAAATTTTGCTTGGGGAAAATACCCTGAATTCTCTCAGACTTAGAAATTCTTTTTAGCTGAGATCTTTTGACTGTGATCACAGAGCAATTTACACATTTGTGCTCTGCTTCTCAAGTGTAGGATTTTTTTATAGGGTTGTTCCTTACTTCATGTAAGTGGAAGCAGAGCTTGGCATGCCACAAAGGTCTCAGTCCTCAGCTGAAGATAACCTGTATCTTGAAAAGTTGAAAGTAGCTGTCTAGGTTTTTGCATTTTCGTGTCCCTCATACAACTTAAGAAACAAGGCTACTGTAATCTATAGTAGACAAATGCCCTGTATCATTTGAATAGTCTTTACGATTTCTTTGCGTGGCTGGCACAGCAATAAGATCACACAGTGCAAGCAGAGATGATTTCCACTGCTTTTGTTTCTATAATTCTTTTGATATAACAGTTTCCTCTGTGAGATGGGATTGTTTACATCCGTCTCTTCCTACCGTGACAGTTCCCCATCCGAACCTGTTGGTCTGCCACTCACAACAGGGCTTCACCTTTATTGCTGTTCCCAGGGGCCTTCTTGCTTAGGTGGTCGCAGATCACCCCCGCATCCTCGCTGTGACGGCAGTTGTGCGTCCCAATGTCCTGCTTAATGCAATCTGCCAAGGATCTCTCATTGCCTGTACATTTCACGTTATCCACGTGGATTGGGCCTTTGCCCTCCCCAAAATATGCCATTGTTCTTGCTCTAGCCGGACCTCTGGAAACAAAGTATATTTTTTTTTAATTAAACATTTTGAGGCATTATTCTACATTTTACTAATATTTAAGAGTGAAATATTTAAGAGTGAGTAGTGAAAGACATTGAGGTTTTATTCCAAGTCCTGTCACTGATTCACTTGATGACAACTTTTCTTCTCATTGCCTCTGTTACTCAGGTAAGTACAAAAAAAGTGTAACAAAATTGCTGCAGTTCTTTAATGTTTCAAAAGTGCTTTTATATCTAGTTAGAAGGCAGTATGCAACTTATTTTACATCGTAACGGCATTACAAATATCTATAAAGCAAAATATGTGAAAGCTGCTTTTTCATAATCTCTTTAATCCTCATATAAAATCAGCATCTGTGAATGCTAAAAATAATTTGTTCTGGTCTGATTCCCTCAGATAGATGGGCCAGTTAAATACAGTATACTTGCGGTGTAGTAGAAACTATGATTTACAGATCTATTAGTTGTTAATAGTTATTAACGTATTTCCTTATCATGCCATTTTTGAAGCGCACCCCACAGTTGAGTTCTAAAACTGTAATGTAGTTGGAGAAAGACTGAACCCAGTTGAGTCTCAGCACCCACCTTTTCCTGGGAGGAACCCCGTACTTAGTGCTTGTGTAGCATTTTTGTACATAGGCCTCAAGGCGCTTTACGAAGAAGGTCAGTATGATAATCCTATGCTTGTATAAGGATAAGTATCAAACCTAAGTATTTAAATGTCGGACTTAGGACATTTTACTGGGTTTGAAGTCCTGGTCCTTATAGCTTGTATGTAGTGCCATACAGCTTCAGCAGTGACCACAGTGTCGGTTGTGTGAATGACCTCTTTTGAATGATGAACTTTATTCCCAAATGAGGGAGTAGATGAACAAATACAATAAAAACCCAACATGAATTGTGCATGTAAGCATCTCATTTGGTAGTTTTTGTGATAGATTATTACTTTTAATTACTTAGGATAATGCTTCTTAATATATGAGTAGATGTTTTGTTGTGTACGGTTTAAGAGTCAGAATTACGAGTGGGAGACCACCCAACCAGCTATACGGAGAAGTGGGGCAGGAAGCCGCAGCTGCCTCTAGGGGTGTCTGAACTACAGACAAGTGTACGGAATTCTAGATAACTAAAATGTTGCTCTATATCTTAGTTTTAAAGGATGTGTTATAATTGCATATTGTAAAGGACAGCACTTCTATGTATACAAAAGGGTAACTGCATGTACAGTGAAATGCTGGAGCAGAGAAAGAGAGTTTAACAATGAAAATGTATTAGGCAAGAAAGTATTTCTCTCCCTTTACACCTCTTTTTATACCTCGTTTAATACCTGCAGTGTTGGGGAAGATAGGTGAGAATGGCATAAAGACTTTATGTCCCTTTATCAGCTAGGGATTCTCTGTTGGGGAGGATTTTTAATTTATTGTACCATTTTCAAAGCTTCATCATGCTAGAAGTGGGGCTGGATCAAACTGAAAGAATTCAGTTGTCAGTTGCCCATATCCATATAACTGAAACATGAACGTAACACATACAAGCTTCCTCCTTTTTCAAACTTGCCTGTTTGGATTTTTTTACCACGTACTGAAGGGTAGGCGGGCAGGTCTTCTAGGTAGGGAATGTTGGTTAGAACACATGAATTGTAAAAAGCCAGGAAAGAGAGGCATGTAAAATATCTGACAGAGATGACACCACAAGGTCAACTGTCCTTACACATTTTTAATTTCCATGGCTAGCATGTATTTACCAGATAATCCAAAGCCTTAACTGACTTTGGAACCAGTATAGGACAATCTTTGCCTAATGAGTTTAGTATGATTTAACTTGTCAGTCACAGGCAATGTGTCTCTTCTTGATCCAAATATTTTTCTTTTGCGAATAATACTCTGATTACAGATAACGATAAAAAAATGTCCAACTCTCCAATTCCTGTGGGCAGCTGATGTGTCCATATATGCTATTATAAAATAGTGAGACAGTACAGGCACTCATTGCAAATTGTTACCTGGTTTTCATATCTCTATGTCAAAAAGCAAAGTTTCTGCTTTAGGACATTGCTCTAAAGTTCCTCAGGATATTGAAAACTACTTTGTTGTGAATCACCACAGTATTCTTAGCCTTTCCCAGAGAAGTATTTATTGCAGTTTAGTATAGAATTATCTCTGCAGACTCTTACTGGCTACTTAACAAGGGCACTGCCTCCATTGGCTTACCAGATAAACCTCAAAGAATACTCTGACATCTGTGAGGTCACATATGTAAATATTTTAGGTGAAAGAGGTGTAGAGAGACAAAGATGAAGGTGGGAACTTAGTGCATATGGATTGCAATCACGCATCGACATGAACTAGGACTTGGACTGCAGAGACTCTTCATACCTTTATATGAAAGTTATCTATCTCTTACTGTGCATCAGTAATCTTTCAGTTTGCTGATAATTGCTATGAAAGGTTTTTCCATTACCCACTCTTTAACAACAACAAAAAAAACCCCAAACCCAACTGTTTAAATAGAACATCTACCAGGAAACAAATACAAAAATCATTATGTTCTAGAGCAAGGAGTGCAGCTTAATAGACAAAATTATTTCATATAATTGGGAGATCTCTAAATGTAGAATGTTAAGTCTTATGTGTTTGTTACCTGCTGGAATGTGCTCTTACAACTGGTTTTAGTTCACCCTTAACAAACGTGTGTGTCCCTTAATTGCTGCTTTCTAAGCCAGCTATTTATGCACAGATGACCATCAGAGAAACAACCTTTTTGCTTGCTCAAATCTGTCCCTAGAGAAAAGGACGGCTTCAAGTCTTATCCCCTAGCTGTTCTCAGACACAAGGCCAGACACAATAACATGCTGAGCTCTTCAGATGCAGTATTACCATTATTCATAATACTGTTAATCAGGAAATCCAGTTGATTAGTATAGATGGCCTAGAACTTTTTTTTTTTCCTGTAGTAGATCATTTTTGGGGTACTAATGGCAGGATATGTGTTCATTATTTGGGGGGGGTGGGGGAGTGCCTGTGCGTTCTTACAAGCCTATTCTAAATGAACGAGGTCCAATCTTAGCAGGCCACTTAATTCACTAAAGTACAAGAGCTTCTAAAACCGTCTTTTGCTCTTTAGTCATTCTAACAAAATACTTTTGTATGTTAAACCCAATCACATAGTAGGTAGTACTTCAGAAAAGATGTGTGTTCTCTTAGTGTTTATCTTGCCATAAGCATACTTTGATTAGGGTGCTATTAATTATTTTTATGTTTTCGTGACTGGTTTTAGCCAATTAGTAGGGCTGTTTTCTAATGTTCTTTATATTATGTTTTTCTAACGTTAATCATGGATTTGACAAACTGGCTTAATGAGACATCTTTAAAACTAGTATTGCTTTGAACCTAGTTATTTTGCCAACTCAGGGATTTTCTTATTTCAGTCTCAGAATGAACCCTAGTAAATGGCTGAGAATGTTCCAAAGCAGGATTTTGTAAAATAAATGTACTGGCAAGCATTGACAATATGAATAATATACGCAGGAAAAACTCAGTCCATTTTGTCAGTGTTCACCCTTTGCTTACACAAGTCTTCCTTTTTAAGGCAGTCTTTTCTCCCACTTAAAAAAATCACACATTTATTATTTTTTTTTTTTTCCCCTAAGGAATGTAATTCCACAGGAGGAAAGACTTGAGAATCAAACATAGCATTGTAAAGGGAGTTGAATGATACTGTTTAGTTTTGTGATCAGTCTTAATGAAAACTGATGTCAACTTCAGTATTAGGTGCTTTTTTAATTCCTCCCAGGAAAAGCTCATGATGTGTTTATTTCTAAAGAAACAACATTCATCAACCCTTAAGCTCAGGTGCATAAACCCAGAAGCCCCAGCCTTGCTTTGAAACAGTCAAGTCACCACTGAATATACTTTGAACTTCAGCAAAAAGATCTGTGCATGAACTCCTAGGCCCAGAAGCAATTCCAGCTCATCAGTGCATGTAATGGCATAGTTGGGTTTGTGGAATGCAACTGTCTAGACATAGGGTCACCAAGATCCAGCATTTCCGACAAGCTCTCCCAATTTTTGGAACCTAATTTTAGATTTCTAAAATGTGTCTATTCCTAGTCCTTGAGGAAACATGTGCTCTGTTGTATCCTATAATGTTAAACCCCCATTCTGACATGACACAAATTGAGAATCCAGCCAACTGTCTGTCCTTGCAGAGATTTAAAAACAGAACATGGGGATAAGTGGTTGAGTTTGATCATCTGAGGGAGAGATATAAAAGGCCAGAGAGGCTGAGGATGAAGCTGACTAAATGAATGAATGATTGAGTGATAATACAAGTCAAGTTTTGTAGTTTTGAAGCCATAGCCTACTGCTACCTATAAATATGCTTTACTAAACGAATACCAGACAATTTTTAAAAGGCATATATTATTTGTTCAGACATAGTTTGATGATACTTGGTTGCACAAACTTTACGTTGTTAGATACAGCAAACAGATTAACATGATTTGTATTTCTTAAGCTGAAATTTCTTTACAGATACATTCAGAGAAGACATTTCACTAGTTTCCTGTTGTATTTCACTAGTGTTCTGGATATCATATTAGTTCTGCTATTTATATGTCTGCCCTGTAGTTGTTACATCTTTACTGCTCCTAGGCATCCAGAAAAAAATTGCTTATGAGTGGTGTAAGCCTGCTTAAGCGACTTAGTTCAAAAGTGACACGTATACATTGTGGTAGTTTTAATTAGAGGGTGGTTTTGTCCTGTCAGGTCTATTCCTATATTAAATGAAGCTTATTTAAATTACTGTCATGCAGGCCAAAGCCATAATCCTCTGTTATAACAGTTTTATCAAATCTCCAAGCTACATCAAGTCAAGCCAGATCAGTAAATGAAGGAGAAAAAAACGTGAAACTGGGAATTCAATAGCTGGTGTGTCTACATCTGAATCTGCAGAAATCACATCCACGCCTTGTGACAGTGGACACTGACCTGTTGCTATATTTCATTAAAAAATTTAACAGCTATGTTAGAATCTATAACGATTTCAAAGTCATCATTAAGGTTCACAAAAGGTAAATATTAATAATATGCAAAATTATACCTTTCAATGAAAACAGATCAAGAACTCTTTAAAACTATACAACCATTACCCCTGAAATTTTAGCTAAGTTCCAGACAATTTCAGTAAACTATGGTAAACCAAGTCTAGGTTCTGAACATTTGTATTTTCTTTGCTAGTGTGATAAAAAAGTCATTTTAAATTCCCCAGGGTTTTTCTGTGTATACTGTTACATCAAATCACTAAAGCACTAGCATTTAGGTACCTTAAGTTTTTCTGTGTTGACTACAGATGACTCAATATAAAAATCATTACATGAATGAAAATCGTCACTAAAGTCTGGTGGAACACAGAGCTCTCACACAAAATCAGAAACAAAACAGAGAATCTACATAGTTCACAGCATATGTAATCATCTGTGGTATTCTACATGTTAATAGTAGTTTCCCTCATTTTTTCCAAACTAGAAATTTCAGTCTGGCTTTTAAAAAAGTTTAGAAATCTGAAAACAGACAATGAAAGAAGTAAATTAAGAACAGTTCGAGTGGCAAAGAGCACAGAGCAGGTACACTAAATCAAATTCTCTTCTCAGTTACACTAGTGCAACTAAGTGTGAATAAATAAGTAAATAAATGGTGTAATATGTTTATATCATATAGACATGTAGCACCATAAGGGACAAATAAAATATAGTATTTAGTCAATAGCTTAGTAATTTGGAATATTTAACTTCTAAAAAAAATTTTAATAACTAGCATTAACTTGCATTTCATTTGCCAGTCAGACTGTTATATACCTTTGAATATTAAAATTCCTTTTCCCAATTATGCTAGTTAATGAATACTCATTTTGAAGACATAGCCTTACTACTTCTCAAATGAATAGTATAAATACACTTTTCTCAAAGAATGCCAAACAGGCAAGTTTTAAAAGGCATGTATTATGTTATCGGACATAAGTTGGTAATACTCAGTTGCAGAAAATTAACATTTTTAGATACAGCAAACAGATAACTTGAGAAACATCTTAATGAGTTTTCTTACTTGTAGCCAAGCTGTCGACAGACTACAGCTGCATCCTTATCAGACCATCCATCATCACAAATTGTGCCCCACTGGCCATTGATAAAAATCTCTACACGTCCTTCCTTCTTATTTTCACCATCCATCAGCCTGATGGGAGGACCTGGGAATAAATTACTGCTGTCAACTCACAACAACACAAGCAAGAACTAGTACTTCAAGTCATTTTCATAGTGTTCAGTATATAAGGTCAACTGATGTTCATGTTTAACAAGCCTAATGTCAGTTGTTAAAGTAGTCATATTTTATCCTGGCTGGCAAAAGGAAGTGGTTTGTTCAAATTACAAGACAAATATGAAATACTACTGTATTTTGAACTTCAGAGTTCATCTGGTTCCTTCATTTCATAAAAATGTGATATAGCTCAGAATTTTACCACAGTGGGCACAGAACATTTCTCCCTATAAAGGCAGAAAACACCTGAGATATCTTTGATATGATACCCATACAAGCTGGACATGTTTTCCTTGCAGAAACTTTATGGGTGAATTTAATTATATCTCAGTTCATTCTCAAACTGGTCGCTACCACTCCTCTTAACCACTATCTCAGCAAAAAAGTACAGCATTGTGTTGAACTTCAGTTACTCCTTATGATTATGCATGCAGTTCTGTAGCGTATTTTGTCTGATAGCATAATGTTCTACAGCATGTTATTCGAGACTAATGCGTGATTATTTTCTAGCAATTTAAATTGATTGCTTATTCAGATATGTTCATAATAAAAAATCTCACTTATGTGGATTAGTCAGACTTAATTAATCATGGTTCGTTCAGTGCTTGGCCTGTAGTTAAAATTTGATTCTCGCTTATGTTAAAACTCCTTTATAGCATGCAAGTAGCCTTGAAACAGTTATGAATTCCTCTGAGGCCTCTTTATAATGTTTAAGTGAGAATCACCTTCTAAATCTTTTAGTATGTCATACTTTAGAATTCTTAATACACTAATGAGAGTTTCTGTTTAGAATAATTGGAAAGACTGTTCCTCATTCTTCTGACCTGTTCCTAATCTTTTCTAAATCTGTAGGGGTAAGAAATTACTTAATCATGCTCTTAAATAAAGTAGTATTCGGGGACATTTGCATTTGATACTTAATTTAGATTAATTTAGGGTATGAATAACTTTCATATACCAAACCTTACTCTGGATCAGAGGTAGTTAAATCTGGCCTAATTCATTAATTAAAAGAGGAAAGATTTGAAAACAAAATTAAAGTCTGTTTGCTTCAAATACCATTTAAAGCATATTATTTATACTGGTGTTCATACTGTCTGGACAGTTACATGAATTAACTTCACCAACTTACTTTCTGTTTAACTACATTGTCATGATCTTAGATACTAAACGAATGTTGTAGTTGTTGTAGTGTATTCTATCTCATTTTTAGTGTTCCTTAATGTCTGTATTTCTGCAAGTCATATCGTCTACTAATTTCTCATATTTTTCCACTGAATTCATCCTTACAGGGAGAAAAAAGGCTTTCTCAAATGCTGGGAAGTAAATGGTAACAATAGAGTCTTTGTCCAGTTTCCAATCAGAAATCTTGTAGGAAATGTCAGATACGCTGTCTTCATTTTCTTGTTGAAATTATGTGTTATTCTGGAAGAATATGATTTAGGTGAAGATTATATTACCCAGCTAGAGGCATGAGATATTAATGACACAGTATAGCTATTTTATTGTTACCTCATTTTCTTGTGTTATAGAAAAAAAATACATATTTATGAGCACAAAATTAATATAACTTTCTGGTAATGGGGGATGTGAGAATGTTACCATATGGATGCATTTAACTGAACCAGACCTCCTTCAGCTAAGATTATATTTTATAGGAATTTGAGCAAAGCAGCACAGATGGTTTGCATCTGTAAAGACAGCAGTCATGATTTGAATTCCTGTTATTTTTGGTCTGAGAAAATTCTTTCTACCAAATATGATTTGACATCATCTACCATAATTGCACTGTACTGCAACATAAAACATTCATTGGACTGTGAGAGGTCAAAAGGCTATAAAGAAAAAGACTATAAAGAGGGAGAGACTAGAAAAGTACATGTGGAAATGCTGATTGTTGTTATAACAGGTAGCAATGTCGTGCAGTATTCAGTGTCTTAGTTTGCAGGTTAGGCCTTCAGTCTATAATGTCCAGAGAACTTCAGGCACCCAGGCATACAAATCCATTACATTTCAGTAGAAGCTGTGAATCTAACTCCACTAGTTTTAATTCTAATTTCAAAATTGACTAAAATATACTTGGGTAAACTAAAGAATACCAGCAACAATTTTGTAAAAGGCTACCAACTGACAAGCTACAAACTTTGTAGGTAGTAAATTCTAAAAATGAAGCTGTTTTTCAGAATTGCTGAGCAACCCATTGTTCCCCTGTAACTTTTACTGTGCATATCTGATAGCCAGAATTCTTGTTTAATTATCTGCATGTGGATTTAGGACTCTTTGGTATTTGTTTGTGTACATTTTGTTCTACAGTGCCACTGTGTAATTACTATTTTTCTCTCACTTCTTTTCTTGTTTGTCTTTTCATTCTTTTTTCATACAAGTTTGTAGGCTTTTTGATGTTGGAAGTGGCTCTTTGATCTGTGTTTGTAGTATTATTCTGTCCTGGTCAGCAAGGGGGTCCCATTCACCCAGGCACAATGTAAATGATAGACAATAGTAATAAAGAAATAATTTCATGCTTCTCACCCTTCCTTCTTGCTATCTCTGAACTTCCCCTCTTTCTCCATATCTATTTTTGGATTATCTGAATATAGGGCCATAGGGGGATATACTATTGATTTGTATTCCTCAGTGCTTGGGTACATCTCCAACGTTTGATAGCATGAGACAGTTACTTAGAACATGGAGAGTGCCAAGTGAAATGCAGCATACCGTTAGGAAGTGCTGAATAGGTCTAAAATCTGGTGAAGATAGAGAGAACAGGATCTATGGAATCTGACTTTGTTACTTTACAGATTTGTGTTGATCTTCAATGTTCTGACTGTTTATGTTCCTTTGAACAAAGCTTGGTTACTTCCTATGATTTTCAGGAGAAAAGTGAGCTTTTTTCCCTGTCTGTTACTTCTTTGCACGTGTCTTCCAAATACTAAGATTTTGAGCATCCTTAAGTATACTATACTTTGCTCCGATCTGCACCCACCACAATGCTCATACTGTGACTTTACCAAAGAGATGACTTACCAAATGAGAGTTTATGGCTGTCGTTGTCTGGATGGCAAATGAGTCTGACATCCTCCTGATGGTTGCAGTCATGCTTTCCCCACTCTCTCCTTGAGCACTGCAGAAGGTTTGTCTCCTTCCCCGAGCAGCTGACATCATCCAACCAGATGGGCCCAGAGCTTCCTTCTGAGTAGCTCTCAGGTGCACTTTTTCCATACCTGCATAACACATGTGTATACGTAACGTTTTGGTCCACAGTGATCAGAGGGCATGTGATACTTAAGCAATAGAGAGGAAATAAATTATACCTGAAGAAATAAAGGTTTCTCAAGTAGTAACAGTAAACGGTGTTCACCATGACAGAGCAGGTTCAGTTAGCATTAAATTAAATGAGAGGACCATATGCTGCTTCTTTGGTGATGTTTTTCTAAAGAATTACTGTTACATTAATACAAACTTGAGAATCTAATACCTTTGATTGAGGCCTCCTTTCAACCAAGCATGTGGCTGTCTCACTGACTTTGAGACTTAAAAGCATGTTCTTAGTACATGAGGAAAAATGAGACAATTTTTTTTTTTTAATGTGAGCTGTTATAATCTGAAGGCAAGACAACAGTCGCCTTGTGAGAGTGTATCTTTGTAGCCACAGTCAGTAGGAAAAGTAGTGAAGAGTGAATGCATGAAACTCTAATGGGATTTTTTCTAAAATATGCTTTTCAATACATAACAGTGTTCCAGGGCCAGACTGTGGTTTTTTTCTGAGCTAGATCCAGAAGAACTTATACCTTGAAAATCTCTGTGATTTTTAATGACTGTTCGACAAGCAAAGATTTTGAAGAATCAAACTTTTATAGGCAAAACAGAATACAACAAATCAGTTTTTCTCTCTAGCGTGTGCATTGATCTCAGTTAGCCAAAAAGATGATTGGAAGGAACCTGGTGAATACAGGCTGCTGAATCACAACCTCAGCTGAAGCTTTTTCTTCTACCTAAACTGAGGCCATAAATTTCTCTTTGAGACTGAGGGAAGCAGGCTTTCATGGATTTTAACTCTGTAGTTTCTATGAAGCACTCAGCTGATACTAAAAAAATCAGATGCTTGAATAATGTAGGGTTCATGTAAATGTTTGTCATCATTGTCAAGTCAAAGAGTCAGGTATCTAATACCAAGTAATCTTACTTAAATCCCAGCTGCCGGCAAACCACCTGTGTATTCAGCTCTGTCCACCCATCATCGCAGATTGTGCCCCACTGCCCAGTATAATAGACCTCCAGGCGTCCCTCATGACTGCCTTTCCCACTTGTTAGTCTTAATGCACCATCTGTGTCATTAACAAGTAAGGAAAAACAAAAACAAGAATCAGTTTTTCTTAGGTCCAATTATTGTTCTAAAACAAAATTAATAACATTGCATTTACTGCATCTGATCAGAATATTAGACTACTAAATCTAGTGCTGATGACTAGGTGTTATTTAATGAGAAGGTAAAAGAAATGCCATAGTGCACCCAGTCAGCTGTGAAGCATTGCATAATTCAGTTGCTTAAGTGCAAGAGAAATAGCACAAGATATTGATCCCCCAATCCCTTATTACATGCCAAGTCCGCGGGAGTGGGCTCTGATTACGTGATTTCACTTTATATACACCGTATCTTATTCTTTGTCTGTTCGGTTATTTCCCATTGCTTTTATGCTGAAATGCTTACTGCCACTGCTAGATGTGATACACAGTTAAGGCATGCCCCGCGTAGTAAATTGGCAGTTAGCATGTTACTGAGGAACCAAGGCTTTGTGTTGAATAATGAGATTTTCTGTACCTGTAAAATTTCCATAGCTGGTTCATTTTGATACTGCCAGAACACTTTATTACTGTGGGGTTTTGTGCATCTGTAAACTTTAAAGATTCTCTCTCCAGAGTTGTGAACTCTGCATTTGTCACTTTTCCTGTGTGATTATTGGTAACTGAAGTACCTGTGAGAGGTGTGCAGGAAACGCCAGCATCTTCTTTGTGGCCACAGTTGTGTTCTCGCCAGGAGCTTTTTGGACACTGTTCTATCGACAGTTCATTTCCCGTGCACCGCACTTCATCCAGCAGCACGGGGCCTGAGCCTTCTCCAAAGTAAGCCTGGCTCCACGCCTTGGCAACACCCCTGTGGAAATGTAACAAACACCCAGTCAAGAACAAGCAAGCCGAAGAGTCTGGGGCTCAGCGCAAAGAGCTAAAATGGTGCATAGCCAGCTTCTAGAATAGCCGATGGGACTGCCTAAATAGCCACTGCACTGGGAATTGACCATGCAGTCTGCATGGTGTCATGTAATGTGATGTGGTTCCACAGCCACCTTCAGTCTCAGCTGAGGCTATGGAGTGATTTATACCTACCACTTCCACACTTCCAGGGTTTGAACATACTTAGAACATCAATTTCTACTGTTTTGTATCTATGAGATTTTCCTTTTCTGTCCCTTTTGATTTTTAAGCATAACTTTCCTAGAAGAGATTACAGAAGTACAGCTTGGGTATGAGGATTCTAATTTTAATTTCCATTTGATGTTTATATGTAGTAAAAATAATCCGATATCTATTTCTACAGTGACTTTCATATGTTGTCCTCAAAGCACATTAATCAATCTCAGATACCCGGATGGGGCAGATGAAAGTGATTTTTTAGTCATGTAAAAAACACAGCAAAGAGATCTTGAGTGACTGGACATTGTCATACTACCAATCAGTGGTAGAAATAAGAACAGAACACAGACCAATGACTACCCTTGTGTGTGTTATACTCTTTCATGTCAGTATAGAGGATTTTGAGCAGAAAAACCTACGTAAATTGAAAACACTCCATTGTTTCAGCATTACAGAAATTATGCAGTGTTTAACACTTGATGATCTATCAGGATTCTTCCAATTCTATTTAAGATACCATGTCTTTCATATGTAAATGTTCTTCGTGGTTTGGTTTCTTTCCACTCAATAGTTTCTCTGTTCATATATCCAGTCTAGTTTTTATAGGAGTATTCTCAAGAACTGTTGTCTTTTTCAACTTTTAAGACTGAAATATCTATCTAAATTTTTTACTATAGTAATTTACCTATCTAAAGGATTAGTTTAAATTAATTAACATAGAGTTTGGGTGCGGGGCTCTATACTAATTATTTATTTGCTTTAAAGAGAGTTTTCCACTACCAGCCATATATTGTCACGTAACACCTAACAGGAATGGTATGTTATGCTTATACTGAAAACATGACAGGTCTTGACTATTTTGTTTCTGGATGTAATCATTCAAACTCTTAATTGGCTTTTGTGACTGTGTGTCAGAATAGTACATTGCTGTGATTTTTTTTTTTTAATGTAAATTGCAGTAGTTCATGTTTTTAAGGCACTGACTCATTAATCCACATATGGATTTAGATAGGTGTGGATTTCATTTCTAGTGCTTTGTATAAATCTGTAGCAATCTCTGTTCTCTCTTTTTTAAAAGGAAAACAATACTAAATTTACAGTTAGCAATTATACAAATTCCTGGTAAACAGTAAAGGAGTATGGGAAAAATAACAACAGTAAGAGGCTTAGAAAAATTAAATCAGGATCAGGAAAAAGTCATACAAAAAGGATGGATGTGGAGATTCATGGTAGACACTGTGTAGATGGTAGTGCTCTGTAAATAAAAGCACACACAAAAAAGGTAAATAATCTGTGGTTTGCATTTTCATTTTGTTTAAAATCAATTTGTTTTTAATATTTTCAAGCTAATGTGCTTCAATAATCTTGAAAATGCACTGCTGATTTTCAGACTGTTTCTTTGAAGCCCAGATGCCTTCTTCAAGTGGTGGAGAACATTGAAAATATCAAAAAGCAGGTGTTGTTTACTCAGTAGGGAGAAGAGTTATAATCTGCGATTGCTTCAAAGAAGCAGGTAAGCAAACCAAAAATATCTTAAAACACTCAGCAGGCAACATTTTAGCAAAACACATAGCTTCAGTCAGAAGCTAGTACTTTTTTTTGAGAGAGAGATTTTTAATTAGACATTACCTTTTCTTCTGAATGACCTTCCTAATTCCAAATAACATATTAACAGATATCATGCTCTAATTTTTTTCCTTTAGCAATGCCAGAACAATTTTAATAGATTGGAAATTATATTTTTCCCTGAGATTTCCAAACATTTCCTGATTGCCCTTACTATTCTTTGATTTAGTTTGTTAAGTAACCATGCGTTTTTATATGTAGCATTAATTTACTGAACACTTGTATTTTGCAATGCTGGTAATGAGAAAAAGAGCCAAGTCCTCCATCTCTTGTATTTCATAAAGAGCTGCTTTTTGAACTGGTTAAAACTGTGAATCACTATATAGTAAACTAAGAAAATATAATCCATAGGATACACTAAGAGTAATACTTATTTCAAATCCAGGTATCCCATTTATATTTAATCATCTAAATAAATGAAAATGTCTTGGTTTTACAGTGTCTCTTTCTGATGTACCGAGATAGGCTCTGTGAGTTCTCAGCACTTCGGGCTATTTTTGTAGAATTCAATTAATAGGGACTGAAAAGCCTACGTTCAGGATACCTATTTTTATTAATATTACCCTAAATATATTACAGGCTTATTACACAAAGCCTGATTTACTGGTATTTTTTGAGATGATTGTACTTTGGAACATTTATATGTATAAGATAAATTCTCTTCATTTAAGTTTATTGAGTAGTATTTGCATAAATACGAACTTTATTCAAAAAGAAAATTCTCATACATAGCTTCCATTTCGTGTATTTTTTTAATTCTGATGCTGGTACAAATGTGTAGAAAATGTTAGAAAAAAAATCCTTATTCATTAAGAAGCTGGCTGAAGTCAAAGACATAATGCTTGACTACTCTGAATATTGAAAACAAATTATACCATAATCTAGTAAGATTCTCTGGACATCTAATAAAGCAGAGACAACACATCCCATTACTATAACAAGGGCAATTTGTATCAAGCAAAAAGTACTTATGAAACCAAATAATAAAATAAATTATCATTATTTTTCACCTAGTAATGGTAGATTAATACTCCAAAGTTTTATAGGAGTGCTACAGAAAAGTTGAAAGGGTGTGGGAAGCTAGTTACTGAGATGCTTTACTTTTACAATTTGTGGCACGTTTCCAGATGAATTAACAGTATGTAAATTTAGATTATTTTTATTACTTCATAACTGGTCTACTGCCACTGTTGGTAAAATGTCACTTCACAGTAATGAGCACATTTGTCAAGACATCTTGATTACTTGAGAACTTCTGTAAATCTCTAGACATATTTTGAAAAGACTTAGCACCATCTTAATACAATTTATTTACTCAGAAAAATGAATCAAATTAGAAGTATCTCAGAACTGCAGTTTCTGAACACTAAATATAAGTAATCAAATGTTTTAGTATAATCAGTAAGGAGGCAGGTGAAGAGCATGACATTTTTCATTAGTATACAGAAATGTAAAGCATAGCTTAGTAACTCCCCAGACTTACTAATAGTGGCCCAATTCAAAAGCAGAAAAAGCCTGTAAGAAGGTAGACTTCCTATTAGGTATTCCCAATTGAAAATGTACAGGAATATAGAAATATAGCATAAAATAAACTGGGGAAAAATGAGAATCTGATGTCAGAGGAGCATGTTGATTCCCACGTGGCTCACCAGGAGATCTAGGAGCTTTTTAAGTACTGCACAGTTCTCATCCTTTTGAGCTAATTTGGATGGCACTAGCAGTCCAAGGTCTGTTTCACATTACAAAACAAGTACACTCTGGGGGCCACCCATTAATGCCACAAAGCTTGCTACCTTCAATGCCACTTCTTTTAATTCTTCATAATCCCAACAGGGTTGAACAGGCGAGTTCTGTTCCAGTCTCCTCTGCACTGACCTGCTTAGTTCTCATCCAGTCTGTCTCAGACATAATCCCCTTCTCCTCCTTGGGTTTACATTTTAGTATCTTCTCTGCATCTTGCTCCTAGTTCTTTCCTTCTTCAACCCATCTGGCCTTTCATCCCAATTGTGCTTTCCTCCTTCCTCTCTGATTACTCCAGTACTCCTCTTTGCCTCCCACTTCTGTGGCATCTTTCCTCAAATACTGAATGCTTATCTTCTCTGTGGTATCAAAATCACCCCCGGCTGTCCAGAAGAGGAGCAAGAAAATCCTGTTCTGCTGCTGTGACTATATTATGGACCATGCTTAGTCCAGACAGAATCACTGACAAGCTTACCTTGTCAAAACTTCAAACAGATCTCTACTCAGTATATGCAAACTGACAGTCTTCAGAGACTTGTGACTTAAATCTTGAGAGATTCTCACAGGCATGCCAAAAAACATATCCTTTCTGACAAAGCAGTCCTTTTACTCCAAAGCAAGGAGGCTGTTAAGACTCTTCAGTAAAATGGATGTAAGGATTTTAACAGTCAAAGCAACTTCCTTTTCTTCACCTATAGTTTTTGATTGAAGCTTTACTGAAATTGTAGTGAGTTTTCACAAAAAAGTCAGCATTTATTGAGACACATCCTTTGTGTGTCCTACAGACAAAATTGCCCCTATCATATGACACTGAAAACTGGATCCCATTAATCAAAGTTCCAGGGATTGAAAGTAATGGCGCTGTACCTGAACCTTCTGTAAATAAGCTTAGTTACTGCTTCAGAGTCTTAGTGCTATTTTAAAGAAGCATCTTTTGACAACTGCAAGCTATGTATCTGACTAACTCTCCTGCTTTGCTGCTGGAATAGAAAATACATAGAAAAACAAACCCAAGGCCAAGCTGCCGACAGACAACTTCAGCATCTGCATCATCCCACTGATCATCACAGACAGTCCCCCACTGGCCAGCATGGTAGACTTCTACTCTTCCTTCATGAGCGTTGTTCCCACCAGCCAGCCGGATCGGAGTAAAGACAGGGGCTGTGATCACACATAGAATATAGGAAAAGGTCATTTCTTTCCGAAAATGTTATCCTGATAGTAAAGAAAAAAGAAGATGGCTTAATGGTTTCTCTGACATCAGTCAAGAACCACACTTTATTTTTTCTAGTTAGATGGAAAACCTGAAATTAAACTTCTTAGAAATTAGTTCCCCTAAGCTCCACTCTCAGTAGCTGAAGAACATTATACAGACAAGTAACCATACTGATCCTGAGTTACTTAAGTGTCAAAGTGTTTGCAGATACTTATGGCTGTAAGGCCAAATACTACAATCAGTCAGTAGAGCTGTGTTTCTACCAGGAAGAGCAAAATTGGCTCTGTATAGGCTTGGTTCCAGAAGGTAAAATCTGAAGTAAGAGGCGAAAATTCTTTCATTGCCATAGAAATAGAAATTCATCCTCATCTTTTCTCATTCCTTTGGTGATTCCAGTCAGAGCAGTGAAATCTCATTGACTGTGGAGTCTCACTTTAATATTGTGCAAGTATTGTTCCCTTCCAGTTTCTGAGATAAGGTTTGATTTTTGATCCTTTCAAATCATTAGCCCTTTTCTGGTCCAGCAAGAAATTGTCTTGAAATCATCACTTCTGCATAAAGCTATAATAATGGAAACAGCTTAAAACCATATTAAAAAATATATATCTCTAGTATTTAAAAGGTTATTTTAAAGTTTCACCATATCTAACATTCAAATGATTTAAAGTGTGATTAATTTTTGTGTAGGCCTTCAAACCAATTAATGCTACTATTTCATCGATTTCTTGGCTTAAAAAAAAGAAAATTGAGGGCATTTATCCAATTTCATCTTACTGTTTCACTGGTATGAAATCTGGTTTTTTATAGTTATTTAAAAAGGCTAGTTGCAGTAGAACCGGCAAAACGTGAAAGCTTCATTTAGTTTGCCGAAACTCAGGATCAGTTCAATTCTTTTCAGATATCCTGGACTCTAACTTACTGATAAACTTCCTTTCAGCATTATTGAAACAGACACCGGTCCTTTAATAAATTTATCTAATCAAAATAAAGTTCTCTGGTGAAAATGTCCATAAACAGAAGGAAAACCTTATGACCTAAAAGTGTAATTTGCAAATTTATATTTTTCAGTTTCTTTAGGCAAAACTATTTATCCTGCTTTGGTCCTTCAACTTGTCTCCTAGCTTAAAAAGATTCTGCCTTCCCTCTACACTGTAGTTTTCTCAATCAACACCAAAATGATTTGTTAAAGTAATTTATCAAAATATTCCTCATGAATAGTGGAGCTTTAGGACAAAAATGCATCTGCCTTTGGATAGGAATGTAAGTAGGAGAGGAATGGCAGCACAGAACTGGCTGCAGCCATACATGTTTTGGTTACAACTGAAGAGATTGCCATTGCCAGCTCCTCAGCACTGCCAGCCTAGCCTTCCTCAAGGTCAGCAATATCTTAAATCTGATGGCATAATTGCCCATTTAGTTGCCGTTCATCATGTTCATTAAAATAATCTGAAATATCTTAAAAAACATTAATAATACTTTTTTTTTCCTAAAAGTATCATTTTGACTTGCGTGAGTGATGTGTGAGGTAGCAATCTTCAGCTAGGAAGACTTGGACCTTTTTTAAATATATGCAGAGTAGGGCAAAAACTTTGCCGTTCCTTGTGCAATGTCATCTATGTTCACAGTAAAGAATGTCATCCCAACAATTCTGTACCAAAGAGGGTATAGCCTGTTTGTGAAAATGCTGCCCCTCCCTACTGTTCAAGAAAAGCTAACAAATTGACATGTAGCATATGTAGCTACCAAAGACAACTTCTGAGTCGAAAAATAAATTAATAAATAAATAATTTTTTATTAAAAGTTTAAAAAAGATGTGGAGGCAAACAATCCTACTTTTACAGCCAGACGTTCTCTCTGCTTCACCCTTTCTCATAACCTACATCTCAAAGCAGTAATTTGCGTGTTGATTATGGAAGGGTAAAAAGTGGTTCAGCTAGTTGCTGCTTGCAGAGCATAGAAGGATTTGAAACAGTTAATGGTGCGATGATTCAATCTGTTTAATTTCCTGTTCCAAGAAGTCTTAATATTTTTTTTCTAATTTAATAATAAGTAATTATTACTACTTCTATTTAAATAAGCAAAGGAGTTAACCAAACCATATGTGTTTTTTTTACCCGGGGAAGAGCTACATGTGACAGCAGCTGCCATTTTTTGAGGACATGTTCCATCCTGCCAGATGTCTTTTTCACATAACAGTATATTTTCTTCATCACCACGACAACGCACTTCACTCCAGTAAACAGGAATAAGGCCCGGTCCAGAAAATGGTACATGTTTTGCTGTACCTTTTTCACTGTAAGAAGAATAATCAGGATAGGACATTAGAGTGGGAGGAGGGGAAGTGGAACATTTTCTCATATATAAATCTTGGAGTAGAAAAGAAAGGGCTTTCTTCAGCAGTGTAAATTCATCACATTTTCATACAGTTCAGCATTGTCTTCTGCACAAAGAAAAGTAACAGATGTGACCCAGTTCTCACCATTTTGTTGTGGGATATTTTAGTACAATGGCCTGTGTTGCTGCAGGGCCAGCTACATTCCTGTTCTCCTGGTTCTTAACTACAAAAATCAACACAGAGTCCACAGTCCACAGGTGAATCTACAGTACCAGCCCGCTGCAGTTATACTTCCAGGAGAGGTAACGTTAATGGGCCTTTCACCCTTATCCTCTCCTTTACTCCATTAAAACGTACCAGTGCTCTGCCCATACACATGTCATACAGTGAAACTACCTCATACTCCATTAGATCAGGCCCTTGTCCATTATTCTCTATTCAGCCATTCCCATCCATCCAGAACATTTATAAAGAGCTTCCTTTCCTTCCCATACTGGATCTACAGCAACAATTATTGAGACATCTTTTATTCCATATAATGCCCAATAAATTAAAAACAAAGCCCAAATATTGTAAAATCAAAGGAACAGATAGATGGAAGCACCTGAAAAGCACCAATAATACCTACTGAGTTCACCTTGTGGTATTTAGATCCGAATTTCTGCCAAACACTCATGATAACAGAAACTTTCAACTACTGTTTGCTTGGGGCTTTTTGGCCTGGATTCAGATTTAAGCCATTTCTGTTGAAAAGACCAAACCATTCACCCATATCACTGTACTACTTTTGCTAATAGCGGTCTTGTTCAACTGAAATGTTTGGGGTATGGAAGGCAAAAAGAACTTACATGAAAATGAGGAAAGGAGACATTGCATGTAGACAGCTGAAGCCGTAAGCAAAATCACGGCCTCCAGATGGCTGAACTTTTATCTCATCTAATCCTCATATTTTTATAAGTTGGTATGGTGTGTACAGATTAGTATTGAACATTATAAAACAGCTTAGATTTAGTTCTGGCTAGCAGTCTTAAAAAGTGGAATAATGATTAGGAATGTCACAGTGCAAGTATGCTGTAAAGGCCCCTTACTGCTTGTAGCAAACAAAATCAATACTTTGGTATGTGACTGAAAGAAATGTTAGAAAGGCAATAAAGCCAGCCATACTTTGTGACTTACTGAGAAAGTGCAAACCAAATGGGGTGCGCTAAGGGGGGATATTCAAGTAATTTGGTTGCTAACTTGAACAGCATTGATTTTTTTAGAAGCTGCAATTGCATTTTATTTTTAAAACTCCCTTTTGGTATGGGCATTTTCATCCTTACTTCAATTTCATCTTACTATTGCAATTGCAGTATCACTATAGGCATTTTCTAGAGTTTAATGACCAAATTACATTAAAGGATCCTGTTGATTAACTCCATTCTCACAGCAGAGGGAAGGGACTTTCAACCTGTCCAGTATTGCTATAACTCTGTAAACTGTTCCTGTGAAAATGTAAAGCTGCAAAACTTGTCTGGTTTGGGGTTTTGTTATCCATGTGCCATGCTGAAAGTAAACCATACAGATTATCTAGCTAGATGAAGATGTGCACAACAAAAATACCACATCTTCCAAAAAACTAGGATGAGTCCCAGATGGTTTTTGGCAGGATAGAATGGATGATTACCACGGTAACTCCATGCTCCTGAGAACCAGGAATTTTCTTGTGATTAGGATCCCATGTAGAGTCTAATTCTGGCCACATTTTACGTTTTTCTAGATTCAGTAACCTCACTGGAGCTGTTCTTAATTGACACTTACATAAGTGAGAACCAGATCAGACCTCATATTTCTGCCGCTTTGGACATTTCCCGGATGTCTAGTAAAGCAGTTTTTGTTCGCCCTAAGCTTTTCTGACCTGTTCATACTTTTCACTTTGAAAGCAAAGCATCTACCCTGGTCGTCTCCTCTCCAGATCCCATATGCAGCTTTCAAAGGAAATACTGATTCTCACAGCAACCTCTTTGAAGTACAACACAATTGAAAGAAGCAAAGGATTCTGGGAAGAACAACTTCAGCATTCAACAACTTTCAAACAGAAAAAACAATCATCAAACACAAAAAGCCCTTAGGATTTGCAAAATAGATTGTCCTTTATACTGAAACATTAAAATAAGTTGACTGTTTTTTACTCAGACTGAAACTTACCCAAGTGCAAGCTGTCGACATACGACTGTTGCATCATTATTGTCCCAATGGCTCCCACAGATTGTTCCCCAGATTCCATTCAAATAAACCTCCACTGTACCCTCAAACTCATTCTTGCCACCCTGGAGTCTCACTGACCCTAGTTAAAAAAAAAAAAAAAAAAAAAAAATCCATTGCTCAATTAATGCATCCCACACAAAAGATTCTGAACCTCATTTTCCCTCTGCAGAGAGAGTTCCTGTTTCATGTATTACCTACCACCTCTGTGCTCTTTGAGTGAGCTGCTTCTAAGAAGCACTCTGGCACACCTAACATTCTTATACAGTGACACACAAAAGGAGATAACCTTACTTTTTACATGAGGAAAACATTTTGCCTTTTATACTGAAATTACATCACATTTCTGATCTTGCTGATGCTACAACTTAAAGATCTAACAAAAAAAAAGTACGTATAGACTACACATAATTATTTAAATGTGGTTACCTGTACACAAATGAGCAAAAAGTACACGTATGTGAGTGCTATATTTTTATCTTCCACATAATTCCATCAAACTTAAGGGAATTGGAAAACAACCACATGGATTGCATAGCTTTTGCTCTGACCCATCTAACAGTATGCACGTCATGGATGTCAGAAGTTTATTTTAGACAAAGAATGCATTTGTTCATACTTGTTCTCAGACAGAAAAACAATGGATGTAGTTCTATTAATTCATGAGAGGTCTTTACCAAATTCTCAGACAAAACAAGCTAAAACCATGAGGAATTGTCTAAAAGAAGTGAAAAAAAAAGTCTGCTTCTTGAGAGCTACAGAACACAGAAATCCTAGAAAATTAACAAATTTTGCATTTTTTATTACAGTAGTTTTACTTGAGATGCCAGATGCATCTGCTGTTCAAGGTAGCCAAGTGCCACTGGTAAAGATGGGAAAAAGCTCATCATAGGTATAACTCTACAGAAGCAGAACAGAGTCATAACAGGGCAGTAATTCAAGAAAGAATCCATTTATGTTAAATTTTCAAACATAGCCTAATTGTATGCATTAGTATTGCCTGAAATCTCAGTTAATCCATCTGCCTCTTGTTCTGTGATCTACTTAAAATCAGAAGCTTCACTATCATCCAGTTTGCAGTGTTTTTAGCAGTGGAAGAAAACAGTCAATGTTTGTGCCTGCATTTTGTTGTATGTGTGTTCATGTATGTGTAAATAATAATAATAATAATAGGTAGATCCACTTTTTCTTCTTGGCTTTCACTCAGACTGTGTCCTAGTTTTAATTTAGTTCAGTATATTTTATAAAACCACGAAGCCAAACAACTGCCAAATAACTCGAGGAATTAATTAACCTCAAACTTGGTTTTGTGTGTTCCTTTTTGCTTCCTATTTACTTTCTCAGCAGTAACTTACTATTCAGTAAATTACAAACAAAATTTATTCAACTCATGTTACAGAGTGAGCTATCATTCCAAATAGAGGATTATTAATGAGTTAATTATAACAATACTGTAGACATGTTGCACATTGCTTATCTGTCTTTATAATTTTTCTCTTTGTGTTTTTCTGTCACATACAGACAGAGTCTGGAATTTTGTTTATTTCTGCTCTTCACCAGACTTTTGTGTAGACTATTATTTTCACTTGAAACATCAACTGCAGTCATAGCAAAGCGATTCCTGACATACCAGAAAGCAATTTTGAAGATGTCATCTCCAAAAATAAGTTTATTTTTGTACATGATTGCTTACAGTCCTGCATGACACCTACTGAAATCAATACAGTGTTTCCTGAGTACACACTACACAATATTTCTATTCAAATATTTGAATAAGGGAGTACTTGAAGAATAAAATTCTCCTCTAAGGTCTCCATGGCAGAATTTGGCTCACTCCTTTTTCTGTATTTACAGAATTCCCAGTGGCAACAGTCAGAAGAATTTATCCACGTACACAGAGCAAAAGACAGCACAAGAGATAACTTTTCCACATCAGAAACTCCTTTCCCAACAATTAAAAATGGAAACAAGTCTGAAATCCTTTGCATCTTTGGTAGAAGCCTCAGGAAAGAAGTTTGAAAAGCACAGAGTTCTCACTGTGGACACGTACCATTAAACAAAGAAAACAGCCTTTCCCTTGCCACCCACTCCCCTAAAGAACCCTGAGTGATGTCTGGTCCCTGTTGAAGGGGGAAAACACACTACTGGTATCAGTTGGTAAGGAAGGGAAAATGACTGGAAGGGACAGTGCCTTATTTCCATGTGCCTGTGGGAAAAGACATAGATGAAAACAATAAATGAGGGATTTTTTAAAAATTCATCTAATATCTCAACAAAATACTTTGGTTTGCCTTTTTCCTGTAGATTTACAGCTGTGTATAGGAACACCAATGTTTTATGAAGGGTAGTAGCATTCATAACAGACCTTTGTTCATCTCAGAAGAAAATACGATAAAGAGCCAGCTTCTGTCATATAGAAGAGAAAACACCTAAGATGATTGTTAAAGGTAATTTTGTAACAAATTTAAAATGTTCTTGATTTTCACCTGAGAAGTCAATCTAGAAAGAAATAAAAGGAAAGCCTGTTTTTACATGTAACTAATATTAAACCTTTTATTATGCTTGCTGTTTAATAGAGTTAACCGAATAGATGGTATAACAGTTCTAACATGCTGTCTGCATTGACTGACTACTTTCCTCATAGGACGGTATTGATATCTACAGCTGTGATTAACCTAAACCATCCAGGGCAAAATCAGGCATTCTCTCCTCAAGGAAAACAATAAGTAAAACCATTTTTTTAAAAGAAAAGCATGAATTGAAAATCCTCTGAAATTAATATCACTAACATATTTTTCCAAGTCCAGTCTAAGTGTTTCTAGCTCAGTATTTCAGCACGGTATCTGACAAGAGTAAAATGATACAGCATTGTTTGTTTCATATGCACTTTGAAGTATGTATCAACCTATATCATATGACAAGTCATAATTATGTAGCAAACAAATCAAAGAGCACACTAATAAGAAAATTATTTCTCTGTTGTTTACTCAAAATGTTGTGGTATTCAGACCCCAGTAGTTACTTCACTGGATCTAGAGATATATTAGTTACAGTAACATGAATACATCATAAAACATAACAGAACTTTAAAATATAGACTTTCATTTCAGTAACTTATTTTTTCTTTCCAATAGATAAAACTCTTACTTCATAATGAAACAGATCTGTGGTTCATGTGTAAATTGATCATAGGGAATTGCAAGATGACCAACATTATCTGCCATCATGTACATTTATGCTGTATGACCACGTATCTCTTTATTACTCATGAGTCAATCTTTGTTATTAAGAATGTGTTAATATCCTAATTGCAAGACAGTCAGTGTTTGCATTGTTAAAATGACCTGGAAACACTCTTTCACTTCATAGGCAGCAAAAAACCTAGTATTTAGCATGACGAAAAGGATACTGGTTAATTCTTAATTTCACTGGTTAAGTCTTCTACTGTTACATTTTAACGCCTCAAGCCCATACTGCATCTCAACAAGTGTGCCCAAGGGGCTCCCTTCTCTGTTCCCCCTAGGACACAAGAAGCTCTGGAGAAGAGCGTCTGAATTACTTCTTAGAAAACAGGTCTGGCTTAAGCATATGCATTGGGGGCTCTAGGTTTCTGGAGTGGTAGATACGGTAGCATCTCAATTTTTTAAGCTGTAAGTTTTTAGCTCTCTTAGTTGCTGAAGAAAACTAAACACATTGGGAGTAGAGCTAATGCAGTAGTATGTGCTCTGGCTTTTATGCAATGCTCTGGGAAACTCACCCTCTCTCCCCTCTCCACCAAGTCAATACAGTGTCAAGCCTCTGCCCAAAGTACTTATTAAAGTACTTCACTGCCTCAACACCGAGCTCAACAGCAGGGACCATGTGTACGGGGATCCTGCCCCTGGGTCTCAATGCCCTCCTCAGCACCGCTCAGGAAGAGGAAGGATGAGAAGTGAACTGACCCCACGAGGGTTAGAAACAAGGACACAGGACCACAAAGCGGGCCTACTAGGCAGCTCTAGGACACATGCTGCGGTCTTACAACAGACTTAATTCAGCCCTATATTGAAGAATACAAATCTATTGTCTTGACAGAAACTCCTTCGTTTATATAAAGTCAAAAAATATGTATGTGTTTCCTCTAATTATGTTCTAGGCAAGGTTACTGACGGTCAATTCATGTTGTTTACATACAGCCTGGTAATTTTAGTTGCCCTGGTATCTGCCCAAGTCAGAGTCTTTCGAGATTAAGTTATACTTGCAAATGCAAGGAAGTAAGGGTATCCAGTGGGTGCTGCTGAGACTTGCTCTGCAACACCTGCCATATAGGCTCAAGATGAGACACACAAGAAAAAAGGGAGAGGAAAACCTCTCAGCCAACTTTTAATTAACTCCAAAAAGCAGAAGAGCTTCAAAGGAATTGTGCTGCTGTGCTTGGACTCTTTTCCTATACCATTCTCACAGCCAGAAATGCTGGGTAACTTCACACCCTGTTTTATTTTCTACATTTCACTGAGAACAAGCATTGTTACTGTGTGTGGTTGAATTGCAAATAGAATGGGAATCACTTCCACTTCTGCTGTACGTGTAAGTGCTGCAGCAGTGGGCTTTATGGTGTTGGCTAAAGGTGTGCCAGTAGTTTCTTCGTAAACACCTGCATCCAAAGGTTTGTAATTTGGCCATAAATGTAGATTTGGAAAAGTGGGATCAGAAGTAGAAGTTGCCTGTACTTTTCACCCTGGTGCTGGGTGCTCTGAAATCACAGATTTAAAGCAAAGCAAAAGAAGTATTTTGAATTCTGGAAATCTGTACAAACAACACTTTTATTTCTGCTTTCATTTCCAAGGTGTTCCAACATGGGATAGTGCCACAGAAAGGCCCTGCACGGATAATTCCTCTCTGTTGCCTTGGAGTCAATTAGGTAAGTCCAAATTTACATGAAGTGTGAGGGTGTCCCATTGATACACGCTGTGTATCCAATGTAGCCACATTATAACTCGCAGTATTTCAGAACACTAGTGGATGATTCATAACACATGTAGAAGAGTCTATCCCTGTTTCAGAATGAAACTAATTAATTGGTTTGCATGAGGTACTTGTAAAAAGCTACCTGTAGTATAGGTCAAATCTAAACACCCACTCAAATCAATGGAAACCTTTCTTCCCTTCCAGGATCAGGCCTGGCTAAAATCAAAGAAATTAGTAGTGTTGACTTCAGCAAAACTATGGATGACACTCACTGCAATCAATGAATGCTGTTGCCCATCACTTTCGTGAGCACTGCTCTTAGTCTAAAATTGTAAGTATTATCTCCCGGTATTTTAACTTTGAAAAAAAGGTGCATCCATCAGAACTACTTTTTAAGAGCTATCTTGAGAACTTTAGCAGATAGCAGTATTGCATACTCAAGGATCCTTGTATTAGAAGTTTCATAAATATTGTATATATTGGGTGTGTAATGTGCTGAATTGGTTCCTCTGCAGCAGTGAGATTCATCATGTCAATGATTAATGGTTTAAAGCTCTGAAAGAATAAACTGAAGCATTAGGAATGTAATGGGCTCTAAAGGACTGCAGTTGTCTTATGTGGTACAGAGCTGCAGAAAATGAGGGGTCTCAGGCTGTGCAGCTGTAACAAGAATAGTTCGAGAAGAGCTGCTTCCTAGAAGGAAAATGTAGATATTCATGTTTAATTTTTTATCATATTATTTTCTTTAACCCTATGCTATTAAAAAACCAAAACCCCCAAGGACCTTCCATCAGCTGCCTGGCCTATAGTATAACAGGTAGAGAGAATAATCTAGTGGTTAGACTGTGGGCCTGAGGCTTGATTCTTCCCTCACAAAAGTTTAGTGAAGCACTATTTGATTGGCATTAGTGGAACTACCCTGTGATAAGAGTAATTTAAATGGAAAGACTCTACAGTCTGACCACTCTGGAGATGTGTCTTTTATTTCCAGTTCTGCCACCAATTGGTAGTGTGACCTCTGGCAAAGACACTTACCCTCTCTTGTATTGTTTCCCCTTTGTAAATTAAAGAAAAATAGTTAACCCACTTCACTCAGAGCTTTAAATTAGGTATGTAACAACATAGCATGAACAACGTATCATGCAGAATACTGTAACTACATGCCACGTAAACATTGTGTGGCAGCAGTTGCATCTAGGTACTGAGGTAGGCCTATTTTTTGAAGCATGAGTACATTACAGGTAAGTTGGTATTAGCAGTAACTAAAATACTAAATTCTGCTAGACTTTGCTGGCTCTTTGTACAGAGTACTCTCGTACTCATTTGTTTTCCTCTATGATTTCCTTGGTTAATCATGCTAATTTATATATATTTGTATTTGGTTTACTTGCTTTCAAGGCATGAATAAATAATATTACCCAGATGCCTCTCATTTTAGAAAGAAGGAAATGAAACACCAAAATCTATTATTTTAAACTATAAAACTGATTTTTGAACTGGTACCACATAGTATAATTGCAAATGCACTTTTTTTTTTAATTTTTCATCATTAATGTTTAAAGCAGTGTAATGGACACACATGCACAAAATTTAGCCAATTAATTTTGCAGTTAAGTCTTAATATTTAAGGTAGAATAGCCAGGAGATTTACAGTTAAGGCTTTGAACATGGCGGTGTATTTAGTTATTGCAGGTGCCTAATAACTGAGCATGGGCTTCCTCAGCACATGTACTAAAGCAACAGATGCAGTGAGTTTATCTCTGAATAGTCTCTGAATATTCTCTTCTCTGGCTATAAACTGCATCATAACATTGCCTTACTTGCATTTCCTTGCTCCTTGTAGGAAAGGAACATACTTTCGGACTAATGTTACAATAATGTTTGTTTCTGGGCAGATGGCTTGATTTATTTCCATGTTTCACCTTAAGCCATCTCACTCTCTGATTCTTTTGTATTGCCTCCCCAAAGGCTTTTTGACAGATGTTTGTCCTGTTGATGTCACTGAGAGTTTACCACTGAGTGCAATAGAAGCAGATGACCTTTCAATTAGAGTATTGGCTATTGTTCAGTAGCAATGTCCTCCCTCTTAACTGGGGCTAACCTGGGTTTCCTTTTTCTGGGGGAAAAAAAAGCAGCATTCTGAAAAGACTGAAGAAACACAGCTAAACCCAAACCATGTAGTATTTTTGGTGTTTTTTTACTTAAATCACATTAGTGCTGAACTTAAAAGGGATTCTGGAATTTACTTTAGTAAGTGCAAGATTGGGTTCTTAGCAATAAAATGCCGCGTTCTTCTTCACTGTAATGTATTAGACCAAGTCCTCACAACGTATTTTGGGAACCAGACTGAAGAATTCTGAAAAAAGCTATAAATACGATGGGCTAAATCAAAGAAGCAACTGTGGGACCCTTTCGCAAACTGAGACCAGTTAAAGGGTGTGAAGTCTTCTGGATTTTTTTTCATCTGTGTCTAGTTATCTGTTTTCTCCTCCGTGGCATCAGCTGCCTGGTATTCTTTCCAGGGAAACATCTGTGATGCATAACATCATTCTACCTTCTTGAAGGAGTACAACATTTGACTTGGAACACAGCTTTGGAAGCTGCATTTTTTTTAATGCATAAATGATCAATATGGATCTTGGTGCCTCCATATGCTCTTTATGTGATATTTTATACCAATATGTATAATTATCACATTGTTCAAATCTTTTTCGCACACACCTTCTAGGGCTATTGTTGGAAGAGAAAGATAGCAATCCTCTTCAAGGGATCTGAAAGTAAATTAATGAAAAAACCCAAACCGACCCAAAAGCAACTTCCACAAGAACAAAATTATTAATATTAATGATCGACTTCCTTGCTGTGACCTTGTGATACTACAAAATATGTGAAAGGAAGGGCAACAAAGAAGGGAATTTTTATTTTCATTGCAACAATTATGCTTAGTATAGAAATAGATAGGACATAATTTGTATTTAGGTAGGAGATAATAATACCAGACTGATGTAGGAGAAAATGTGAAGTCATTCGAAACCAAACTACATAAATATATTTAACGCCAACACCGATGAAATGTAAGGCTGATCAACTGCGCAAGGGCTGGATGCTGAAATTGCTGTTCAGCCCTTACGCACTGAAAACTTCCACTGAAGTCACTGGGAGTTCAGCGAGGAGTGCATGTGGGGGAAGCACCCATCTCTTGGCTGGGTTCACAGATGTCCTCAAGCACCAGCGCTAACTTGCAAACCTCGTTATCCCAAGATTTGGGGGGAAAACAGGAAGAAGGAGCCGCTAGGCGAGCAGGTCGCGTTCACAGCAAGGCATCGTTGTGCTTTTTCCTTCTGTCACCTAACCTCCGTAGATCGAGTGCCATAAAGAGGGGAATGCCAGCCTTGGCGAGCTGCGCCTACAGACTACTGACGGCGCAGCTTGCTAACGCGATTTACCTCGTATGAAAACAGCGTCGGCATAAAGCCAGGTAGGACCTTGGTCTTCCCGATGCGTCCGCCGAGGCGGAGGTTTAAACTCCTCTCTCGGACCAGCCCGTGCTGTCACTTTGGCGAGAGGCGGCCGCCCCCCCCCGTCCCCGCTCCCCGCTCCCTCCAGCGACGGGGAACCGGCAACGGGATGGCGAGGACGCCGCCGCCCGGCCAAGGCTCTCCCTCCCGCGGAGCCCCCGGCGCACCCTCCCGC
>NW_010972920.1:5796929-5806075 GCF_000737465.1 Haliaeetus leucocephalus
CCTCATCGCGGTCCGGTCCCGCCGCAGGCTCCCCCCCGCCCCGCTTCTCTCTCGCCCTTGGGGCTCCCCTAGCAGCCACCACCGGCTCTGCCCGTGGCTATGGCTCCCCCGACCCCTCCGACAGCCTCAGAAAAAGCAGAAGGAGCCCGGGCACAGGCCGGCCCGGGGTGGGGGCGCGCAGATTCGGGGAGAGAGGGACAAAACGGACCCGCAGGGCGGCTGGGGAGGCAGAGGGATGGAGAGAGAGAGAGAGCGAGCCCCAGGCGTGTCTGCGGGAAACAAAGGGCCTGAGAACAAATGCCGTGAAGAGAAATGTCTTCGAGGGTTTAGCTTTATCCCAGCCCCATGTGCTCTGAATAGTAATCTGCCTATTCCCAGCCACTGCGGAGTTCTGCGTGACCTGATCATCTCTGATTTCCTTCTTCTACCAGGATGGCTCCCAGTTAGTTTTGCCTCTTTGTCTCATATTGTTCAGTTGCTAGTATGGGTTAGTTACTATTTTTTTAATTTTCTGCTGGTTTTAATCTATGCTGTTCACACTTTGCAAAGTCCAGCTCTGCCTGATACAGCGCGCGCCCTTTATTTGGCAATTTGTCTGTAGTATGAGTCTGTAGATTCACGTCTCCACAGGATCTTTTTTTCCTCTCTCATTTTTCGGCTGAGAAGTGTTAATCTGGTTTCTGGGTGAGCGTATCAGTTTTTCCACAACCTTGCATTGTGACTAGAGCCTACAAGAGAATCTGCTTTCCATGCAGGATCCCTCCAGTGAACAGCGGCCTTCCTTTAGCAGCCTCCAAACCGTTCAAAAGGTGCAAAATGCAACTGCACCGATTTAAGCTTTTGTTCATAAGAAGAAAAGAGCTCCAATGCTAAGGAAGAGCAGGTCCTACAGTGTTTGGTATTACCTGTATTCATTTTAGATCTACTCATCTGTGATTATTATTGCAACATTACAATTAGTATTTTAATCACAAAGTTAAAGAATACTCTGTTGGGGTTTCTACAGCAACATGATAACTATGCTATCACGTGTGTCTGATGGCACTTCTCCGTGGATGCAAGCGCACAGACTGTTCGTTCTTTCTGAGGTTTCTTCTGGGGGTATGTATATGCATTAGTTTAGAAGCTGTCAGGACTGGCAAGAGTTTAATTTGTTTTCAAAATATTTGAATATATACAAGATGTTAGCCTGAAAGCAACTCATTACGGCCATATTATGGCCATTTTTAAATTGTCTGAAAATTTGTTGCTGTCATGACAAGTCGGTTGCTTTTATCCTTTGGAAGGGCTGGTTAAAAGCATGCTCAGCCTAGCTGGTTAAGGCTTCCTTCGTTGCCTAGTAAACACTTTTTGGCATCACAGTAACAGCAATATTTCATTTTTCCTGACCTAAGCTCTTTCCCCACCCCGCCCCCTCTAGCCTGGAAGAGGAAGAGTTCTGCTGATCAGCACAGGAGGAAGGGAACAGATGAATGATGAATCTTGCAAAACACTTCAGGCAAAGCTTTGAGCCTGGTACTTATTAATGTATTCTGATTTCATTTGTCTCCCATAGGTGTGTGGGCCAGCAGGAATCTTACATGCACAGAACTTGCTTTACCTATGTAGGGTAGAGGTGTTTGTGCTTGAGGTTGCAAAATGGTACTAAGCAGGAGGTGGGGGGAAAAGAGGGGGGCTACACAGGGAAAAAGGTTTGGAAGTAACTAGAATTATAAAAGAAGCATCAAGAAGAAAAAAGCAATTGTCAAAATTATTCTCACCCAAGACAGGGTTCAGGTTTAATCGAATGATCCACATGTAGAGATGCAGTCTTGAACATTTTAATTTTTATCATGATTGTAACTTTTGATGTAATGGTATAAGGAGACTAAGCCTTAATTTGTTTTAATAACTGTAAGTTTGCTTTCACTATGATGTGAGGTCTGTTAATGCTACAGGAAATAATGCTTTTGTTAAAATTTACAAATCGGGGACTTGGTCTGGCTTCCATTCAAGACATTGATAACAGTTTCATTAAGTTTCATTGATACCAGTTACACTTCTAAGAAATACTGGAACTGATGCATTTGTTTTCCTGGCATGTCTGCTTTGCACTTGGGTTGCAGCTTCTGTCTTGGCTAGAACATTTATAAGTGTCTCCCCCATATGGTTTCTCTTGTGTTTGAACTGTGTGAGCTCATGTTGCAGTTTTTCCTTTGGCTGTGGCACTTACAGGTGCCGTGTATAAAGTCACTCTCATCTGCTTGACTACTTTTATTATGCTTGTAGAAAGCTCATTATCTATGTGACTTCTACCTCTGTCATATTTCTCACAATCGGTCAAAAGTTACTGGCAAGAGCAAAGACAAAGCAACAGTTACATAGACAGTATGTTTTTGAGAACCTTGATTCTTTTGGACATCACGCTTAAAATAACAGTAAGAATTACAGGTCTGCCTAAAATGAAACTGCACTATGCTTTAAGGGTGGACTTTACCTTCGCATGTTTATAAACAAGAAACAAAGACCTACTACTCTGATATAGCTGATACAGCTTTAAAAAGGTGCCAGATATGAGATGTTCTCAAGTGCATTTGGTTGCCTTCAAAAGTTTTGTCTCTGCTGTACAAAACTGTTGAAAACTCATTCACAAATTGAATTAGAAATGAAAAGGAAAGAAAAAATTATGTTTCCTCAGTTAGGAAAATAAGCAAGTAGGTCTTTGGAAATCTCGAAAGGTCTCAATGGATCTGGGCATTATGTACAACTTTTTGATTCTGAAATTACAGTATCCAACTTTTCAGAAAAAACAGTGTCACAAAATGTTGAGAAAATAGTAAATCTTTGGAAAGTGTGCTAGTTATACTCCTGCAGCAGCACTGCGGGATTTAAAGTTAGTAAAGAAAGGCTTGTTTTGGTCTTTCTAGATTGGTAGAGAAAATAATCCATTAAGATTACATTAGAGTGGGTGAACTGGCTCCAGCTGATGTACATAGCAATTCTCCCTTTTGCAAAACATTTTCAATATTTAATCTTAGTATTTAGTTTGTACCTCTTATGCACAGAAGTAGTACCTGTTGACAGCAGTCCCATGCAAATCTGTGCTGTGTACCTGGCAACTTCCATGAGAACAGTTGTAGGAAATCCCCTGCTAGAATAGGTCTTAATTTCTGTGCAATTTCACAGTGTTGGCTGCCTTTTTCTCTCCTGGTATTTGACAGCCCCAATACCAAACTGTTTATAAAACAAAGAATAATAAATAATCCATAGGTATGCACTGATCTGACCACTCCAACCCACTCCCTGCTGCTGTATTTCTGTGCATAGATTCCTCAGGTTACCTGAGAAATGGAAATATTAGAAATACTCGCATAATACAGCAGCAGCATGGGTTATTCATATATGCAAGGCTTAAAAGGAAACTTACACAAGAGCTTCTTTTATCCTAATAGCTTTCTAAAAGCACTTGATAGTTCTTCCCTGTCGCTGACTCTGGTTTTGCATGAGTTGTGTGAGGGTACAGGTTATCAGAGGAATAATTTTAAATAAATGGTTCTTGTGAATAGGTGAAGGTGTCTGATGTGTGGGTTATACATGCAAAAAATAGTAGTCCTGCATTTCAAAAACATTTAATACCAAGCATTTAAAATTCAGCTGGAGAATCAGTCTAATTCTGCTCCCATTTAAATCAATAGCAAAATTCACTGATTAGCCTCTTCCTGTGTTCAGTAAAGCTGCTTACCTTTATTTTCAAGTTGCTCATACAGTATGCTCTCAGCGTAGATTCTAGAAAAGCTGAGCACTTCCAGCTGTTGGTGGAATTCAGCTAAAATACTATTGACAAGTGAAGGCCTGAGTCAGTCCCATCTTATTGCCACTGATAGCCCTAAACCAGGGTATTCTCTCCTGCATTCCCTCCTCACCAAACAGCAATGTAGATGTGACAGATCAGAGCAAGGGTTGACTTCAGGCAATGCGATATGAGAAATTCCCCCAGGAAATAAGAGCAAGTACAAAGCAGAGAGAATGTAACCAAACAGCCAGGCACAATGTATTGTAATGAGATTATTTTCAGACTGTCCATCTAACAATTTCTTACAATTATTTCTTCACAAGTATGCTGGGGCTGATAGATCAGCCACTGGAATCAATGGAAAAACTTATGCACGTGACCTAGTGGGCACCAAACAGGGGCTGAAATCAGGACTAGAAAGAGAGGAAGCAAGGCTCCACACAAAGGAGATTTCCATGTGCAAAATGGGCCACAGAATGGGTGCCGTAATGAGTCAATATTTTTAGGATATAAGTCAGCGCTCTTATAAAATAATTTTATTCGTTAATCTCATACTTTTTTAACAAACACGGGCAGCAGAAATTTGAAATCCTGCCAAGTCTGACTCAAAATTAATTTGGGTTTGTGCTTATATGGAAGAGAATAGGCCTTTTGTCTGTAATTATATATAAGCTCCATAGGGTGACCCTGCATTACACAGGATGTAACTGAACAGCCTGTAATTGATGAGGTTTCCATTACCGCATAACACAGTGCGCACAGTAATGAGATCATAGAAAAACCTTTTTTAAAGTGTTAAGTACTTTATTGTACAACAAGCTGAGTTCATATTATAAGGCCATAAGAAAACCGATTTCCTGGAACAATTCAATACAGAGGTGCATATGTGCCTAATGGGGTTATACAGACATGACAAAATAATTGCATTTAAAACTGGAAGGTGAACTGAATCACACAAAACTGGTGAACGCTTTTTGTTTAATGTAGTGAGTGGAAAAAATGCTATTTCAACTGAGGTAGTTTTGATATTTCCAAAGTAACTATCCATCGTTTAAAAACGACCACAGTTTTCCACAGAAAAAAAAAAGGATTTTTGAATAGCAATGAAATGTGGAGATATTTGTTTGAAAAATATTTTTTTAAAAACAAAAAAAGCCCTGCATTCAGTAAAGGCTCTAATTCTGCAAATACGTACCCTCATTCGTAGTATGTACACATCTGCACACTGTGATGTCTCCGTGTGTAAAGCAGGTTACATGGGTACCCAATGTAAAACTTCGGAGGACTGGAGACATGATTTGTTCACGCTGTTGCTACTGTTTCCGCAACACCAGGGAACATACAGCTAATACAGCATACAGTCTTGTTCATGCAGTTGCAATGTGATGGTGTTTGAGGCCGCATTTTACATTGTTTCTATGAGCAACCTCCATGCACTCCTTCATGTTCCTCTCCCAGAAGGACCATTGAGCAGATCCCAAGTGTGCAATGCCATGTGGCTGAGTGGGGAGTGAGACTCAAGTGTGAGAGCAGGAGTGCCTCAGCGTGACTGTGTCAGTACAGCAGAGGTGCTGCTTTATTTCCTGATGCTTAGAATAGGAAGTAAATGCGGCATCACATATGTTGCAGTCTGTTAGCTAGGTGAAAGGTGAGTTTGTGTAGCCATTCTATAAATAAGCATACTTAAAGAGGCAAGAATATGTCAAAGAGGATATTTGGAAGAAGTGGAATGGAAGATGGTGTTTGTTAATGAACAATCTTAACAAATGTTGCAAAGAAATGGAACTTCAGTTCCGAACCTGACTACCTTGGGTATATGTGGGTTTTGGTACTTGATTCATTGAGTTCATCCTTTAAGGGAAGCTCTGTACGTGATTCATTCTGTGCTCATGCTGGAAAAACAACCCACTCCATAAAAAAAAAAAAAAAAAATCAATGGGCATGCTACACCTTTGAAAAAATATTTAACATTTGTGGAAATGTTTAACATTTTGGTTTAGATCTAAGAGAGAAAAGGTGAAAAAAATAATTTTTAATGTTTTCTTCATCATAAAAACATACATTTTGGACTCTTTTTCATGTAGAAAATGGCCTTTTCAAGTCAGTCAACATTAGGTAAGCCTTCCGCAGAGCAGGATGAAGCCTTATTTATTCAAAACATCCACCGTCAGTGAGGACAACTGGTTCATAGAGCGGAGATATATGACCTTCTACAATTTCCTCTGACATTCATGGTGTAGAAGGTTCCCTGGGGTAAACAATGCTTTATAAATGCAGTTGTTTAGATAAGTTCTTCTCTCACAAATAATCTAGGAATTTCTCTTCCAATTATTTATGTCTGGAATGGTAGCAGGTGCTTCTCTTTGTTCAGAGTTAATCTTCTGAAAACATTTCTTAATAATAATCTATTTCAGAATTTTGCATTTCATTGTTGTGAAGTGTAAGTGCAATGAAAATCACAAACCACAGAAAGGTAAATCAAGCAGGGTTGATTTGTGTTTTCATCTTCCATCTAACCCAAGTGTCACCTTCCCATTAGCAGCAATGGAACGAGGCATTTCTAATATTTCCTGCAGGAATTTCTCAGTGTCCTGCACAAAATCCAACAGCAGTGTACATACAATGTGTAAATAAGACTTTTTTCTCCAGAGTTTCAGAGGGATGCGGGAATTATTTTAGTGCTGAGCTACATACATGCAATGACCCTTCAAGTATTTGATTCATCTTCATTAACATAAGACTCTGTTACCGGGAATGAGAAAGGGTAAAGTGAGTTACAGCTGTATTTTTACAGTTATGCATAATACAAGCACATATTACACAGTTATTAAAATATAACTATAGCTTATTAGAACATGTAAAATAAGCATAAAAAGAGGAAAGAAAAGATAAATACTTGTTGGAGCAGGAATAGTTTTGTCCATGAAGCCGTCTTTACATATTATAGACTTTGAATTTCTAGATGGTTTTGATCTTGAAAAGCAGCAAGCACTTCAGATTAGCACAAACCTTAGCATAAGGGCATTTGGTCTACAAATTGAAATGCAAAGCAAGACATGTTCCTTTTTCCATCTTTCCCCTCCTGTATATGTATACAGCTATAATCTGGCCCATATGTTTTATTTATTTAACCAAATATTTTGGAGGGAACCCATTTTAAACAAAAAAACCTGTTTTATACATCTGTGATTTCTCTATGTGCTTCTGCAGTGCACTTTTAAAACATAACTCAACAGATATGACCTTTAAAACTTCAAAATGTCCTATTAACATAAAAAATACTGCTATATGAAAAAAAAACCTAGCCATATTAACATGTTTCAGTACACATTTTCTCAAAGAGGCGCAGAAGAATCAAATATAATTCCCCTGTCACTTACTGTTATTTACGTTTGGTCTTTGTCCATCTCCAAGTGCTAGACTAATCGACAATGTAAAGAATTTCACATATTTCCAGAAGTCTGTTTTACATCTCTTATTTTTAATCGGTTCACACAGATAGACTTTTTAAAAGATTTCACCATTGCATACAACTTGAGAAGGTTGTTGTATACGAACTTGGAAACAATGTCTCATAAAGTTAAAACAAAAATCAAGCAGGATTTTGCCACTTCTTATTTTCAATCACAATTCTCTATCAAGATTAGAGACCTGAACTATTGTGGAGATATTCATATGTTCCTTCTGCTAGGTGTTGCATACTCTTGACTCCCCACTGAAATGGGTGTTTGGTCAACATTACCCAAATTTAGTCCTACCTATTTTTATCCTTTTTTTAAAAAAAAATATGTGTAATAACTTGAGTTTGCTGGATAATACAAATAAAATTGCAAATGCCTTTTTTTTTTTTTTTTTTTTTTTTGAGAAAGAAATCATGGAAGCTGCATTCTTTTATCATTAGTAATAGTTTTGGATGAGAATTTCATTATTGTTTCAAAGGAACACATATTCTTATACTTAATGAAGGGAAAGCTAAAAAAACATTCATACTTATTTGACTTAAGGAGGCTGGGATTTATAATTACCCGAAGAAACTGAATGCTGTGCTACCAAGAAGAGATTCAAGAAATGTTAATTCTTACCTCGTAAGGGTACTGAAAGATCTCTTGGAAGTTATCAGCACATGTTCATAGCTCATGATCTTTTTATGTTTTAGGGCTGTATTGGAAGCACTAGGACTAAATTTAAAATATTTTTTGTTTTACTTGCTATTTCAATTAGTTGAAAAGTTTAGCTGTTAAGGAGGGGCATATATTGCTGAGTGTTTATAAACCATGTCCTGTTGGCTGTATTGATTAATAATTTCATCAGAGTCAGTGAGTCTTCCCATGTTAGTGAATAGATTTTGTGCGTTACGAATACAAGCGTTAGTTTGCCCATATTGTTACCATTTTAAAAAATATAAATCTCAGTAGTTCCTAGCTTGCTTTCACAAGTACTTACAGAGCTGGAGCAACCATTTTACACCGATTAAAATAAAGTGATGCACAAAGATGTACTTGCTATTTGTGCCTCCTTCCAACATTTTAGTTGAAATTTTAAAATGCAGCTACATACGCTTTAAAATAAATAAGGTGAGGACACCGTCTACAATTGCAAGGAGATTCTGTACAAGATGGGATCAGAGCTCACTTTGCACTATTGAACTATAACTGTTGTAGTTACAACAACACTGGCATTGTGCAGACCTGTGACAGACATTTGTCTTAGATCGCCTTCATTACCACAGAATGTGGAAAATGTCTGTCAGGAGCTGTGGGAAGGGCAGGGAGGAAGGGTGACAGGTGAAGAAAGGGGGCAAAGAAGGCAAGATCCACTGCTGTAACTATTGGCAAAACAAACAGCTCTCTTATAATCTTCATTGTTGGCTTAATCATCCCTTATTCTTTCTTGCCTTCTGACTGATGTCCCTTTCTTAGCTCTTCTGATCCCTCTGGTCCCATCATTATGATTTCCCCCTTGCTATTTTCTTGATGATCTAATGGCGATGTAGAATTACACATTCCAACTTCCTATTTTCATATTTAGTCATCTTGGCTGGGATAATGATTTGTCAACTAAAAAGTAAAAATTCAAATTAAGCCCATTGGATTATGAAAAGCCATGGATTTTTGCTATGGATATAGTTATACAAAAGATATATAGTGACTTGTCCTGTTTTTGTATTGAACTGCTTAGCACACTGTTTATTTTTGTAAATAAACAGTACGTTACAGTACACACTACTTTTTGTACTAATAGTGTGTAACTAAGTCCTGCTAGACCAAATACCCAGTTATATTAACTAGAAGTACTGCTAAGTTTATTAATCGTAAAATCTCAAAACCTCTCATTTTTTTTTTATTATGATTATTATCCTATTTTGGAAACAGGT
>NW_010972920.1:5806190-5806621 GCF_000737465.1 Haliaeetus leucocephalus
AATACTACTAGCACAGGAGCGCATATCTGGCTCAGCTCGGATGTTTGCCAGTCCTCAGAACAGTTAAAGATAAAAACATTCCATAGACACACTCGTGACTGTCTTCAGCCACATCTTCCCAGGCCTACACAAGGCCATCCTCCAACCTGACCTTGTGAAACTAGTTCTTCAAGGCTTGGCAAACATGCAGCACAACAAATTCTAACGGTCACTCTTGAAAACAAATGCCAGGTGTTCCGAGCTGCTCCCACATCTCCCCCTTTTTTGTTTAGGAACATCAGATTCACAAGGAAGGCAGCGAGGACTCTAGCTTCGAACTGATGCAATCCTCGTACTGCTCCTCAGATGATTCTGATTGCTGCAAACACACAAATGATTAATAACCCTCCAATAGCAATACAGATTCAGATACACAAATTTAGACCTTCAAA
>NW_010972920.1:5807660-5808301 GCF_000737465.1 Haliaeetus leucocephalus
AGGTGCTACCACTATCACTGATGGGCTCGGCTTTGGCCGGCGGCAGGTCCGTCTTAGAGCTGGCCAGCATTGGCTCCATCAGACACAGGGGAAAGCCTCCAGCAGCCCCCCACAGAAGCCACCCCTGTAACCCCCCACTACCAAAACCTTGCCACACAAACCCAATACGCTCCAAGCCAAATTACCACTGCTTTTAAAGCATCCAATCATGCTAGTATTGTTGATCAATTTGTACCTGGGTATTCATTTCAGCCGTAACATTTTTTAATACATTAGCTACTGTGAGCAGTTTGAATGGATTTCACAAGCGCTGTGGTAGCAACGGCGGCAGTAGCTGCAATAATGATAGCTGATATTATAAAGGCAATGAGACATCCTATAAATTGTTGTGGGTGACTAATTGTCTGCTTTAAAAGCCTTGATAATTGACTTAATCCTTATTCCTTTTCCCACGATTTGGTCATATTTACAGGGATCCACAATTCAGCATGACATCATATTGGCATGATTACTGTAAGACTTAGTTCAGATATATTCTTATGAGTAAAACAGCTAAAATACCAAAGTTAACTCAGATTAGTTTCAAAAGCATGGTTACGTAAAACAACATCTACAAATTGAACTGCTATAAAAACATAAGG
>NW_010972920.1:5808364-5808659 GCF_000737465.1 Haliaeetus leucocephalus
AGCTCAGCCCAGCAATCGGTAGGTGCCGGCTTTACGTGGGCGTCCCCACGGAGGCAACGGTGGCCTCGCTGTACACCAGCCCGATGCTCTTCGGAAAAATCCTGGTATTTATACATTTGCAGAGGAACGGGTTTCAGCACACGTGGCCAGCGGGTGCCAAAATACGCCTCGATTGTAACATAGGGAGCTTATGACACATGTGCTCGTTGGCCAGGCGCGCTGCATGAGCCATAGCCACCCTGTCTGTTGGTTCATGGGCTTTGTACATGCGGCATATTGTCATCATCCAGCAGTC
>NW_010972920.1:5808732-5809653 GCF_000737465.1 Haliaeetus leucocephalus
GCAAAGAAAAAAGATCAGAATTCTTACAATACTGTTGCTGGCCACTATTCCCAGGTATGCTAAAAAAGGTATTCTTTGGAATAGGATACACGTTGCATCATCTCGCTAGCTTGTTGTTGCATTCTCTTCTAATGTCCCTATGTGATAGCTTTTTCATTCTTGATGTGCTGCTTCCTCCTCATTTGTCTCCTTTCATTCAAATTCAGAGTCTTCATCTGTGGGATTGGGTTGTCTGGGCGGTTTTGCCAGCTCATGATATGGCTTCATGTGTTTAGCTGGAATCCACTTGGTTCCTGTGGGAAGAAGAACACAAGCATACCCTCCCCCCCAAGGGATTAGTTCCACAGGTCCATTCCAACCAGGTCCACTAAAAGGATCCTTATACAGTACTTTAGGTCTGTGTGAAATAGAATCAGGAGTTTTAAAATGCCGATCTATCGCTGTGCTGGCCATTAAGTCTGGTGAGCGATTTAAAAAATTCAAAGTAAACATAGCATTATCTAGCTGTTCTTGTGGTGGCATATTCCCCCTTTTTTTGTTTATGCAACATGGACTTTAAAGCATGATCAGCACGCTCAATTATTGCTTGTCCAGTAGGTGAATGTGGAATTCCTGTCACATGGGATACCTGCCACTGTTGCCAAAATAATTGAGTAGATTTAGCTACATACCCTGGACCATTGTCAGTTTTAATGCTTTGAGGAACCCCCATAATTGCAAAGCATCGTGACCAATGTCGTTGTACATCACGTGCCCTTTCTCCAGAATGAGCAGTAGCACAAATATAAGAGGAAAAGGTATCAATAGAAACATGCACAAATTTCAAGGAGCCAAAGGCAGATACATGTGTAACATCACTTTGCCAAATGGCATTAGAGTGTAAACCACGTGGGTTAACTCCAATGCTCACTGCATCAGAAG
>NW_010972920.1:5810636-5810852 GCF_000737465.1 Haliaeetus leucocephalus
GGCAGCCAATGCAATTTGCAGTGATTGTGATTGAACAAAAAGGTTATCAAAATCTTGTTTTGAAAAAGGAAGATACAAGGTATCGGGATCAAAACCAATGAGACACTGAGTATGTGACTGTGCTACTTGTACCACAGTCACAATCATTTCTAAACACGGTGTAATAGTTTTCTTTAAAGTGTGAGAGAAACAGCCATTCCAAATATAAAATTTTCT
>NW_010972920.1:5811220-5811497 GCF_000737465.1 Haliaeetus leucocephalus
TGAAATAATAATGCTTTTGCAGGTTCTTGATTTTCTACCTGCTGTGTTATCACGGCTTGAAGGCGATCAATAAAAGATACATACGGTTCCTGAGAGCCCTGTCATATAGAGGCAAATGAAGCGATACCTTGCCCAGTTTCAGGTACACGTCGTAAAGCCATGATCACAATATCAGTGGCTTGATCGAAAACTTGCTTTGGCAAAGCTGCTTGTGCCTGAGGTGTAATGTAAGGGCCTGTTCCTTGGTAACATGTTTTGATCTATAAGTATCCCTGAT
>NW_010972920.1:5812153-5813353 GCF_000737465.1 Haliaeetus leucocephalus
CGGGAGGCAGCGGCAGGGCAGCAGGGACCTGTATGCGGTGGTGAGGGTCAGCAACCCCGCAGAGCCCGTGCTGCCCGCCCGCTGCCTGCCTGCCTGCCTGCCGGCGGGGTGAGTGCCGTAACGGTGTTAGTGCAGGCGGTGGTGGAGGTAATGAGGGATATAAATCCAGCTCTTTTTCAGAGTTGACCCTGTCTGATACAAAAGAATTATTATCAGAATCAGAATCCTGCTCATTAGCGGCCTGCTTACAGACTGTCTCCTCAAAAGCAGTTATCAGGCTGTATTGGTATGGTTTTCACAGCCGGCTGTAAATGCACCAGCGCAGCATAAATAAATCTCCATGTCATAATTAAATTTTCTGATACACCAAAGGCCAAAGTTTTTTGCGTTTGTAAATGCTCCCCAACCCTTTCCAAAACCTCGCTATCAAAAGTTCCCTCTATGGGAAACCAGTTACAATTATCCTTTACCCATATTAAAAGCGAAGCAATTTGTCCCCCTGTTATTTTATACCCAGAGGCCTGTAAAATCTGCTGCAAAACATTTAAGTAGAGCTTATGCTCCTGAGAAACTGACTGCCCCATGCTACCGCAATCTCGCAACTCACCTGTTCCACAGGGGTTACTGTTACCTATTTTCTCGGAGTCGTGGCAACTTCTTCAAAACTCTCCCCATTAGATTGCGTGGTCTCCAGAGTGAAGGGGAATCACCTCTTTTCTTCTCTCAATCACGTCGTTTTCTTCTCTTAATCGTGCCGGCTTCTTTTCTCCATCACGTCGTCTTCTCTCCATCACATCGTCTTCTTCTCTAGATCACGTTGGGGTCACCATCTGTGGCGACTCAATCAAGTGCTCAAGCTCTCTGTGCAAGATTCCCTTTATTTCACAAAAGAAACCAACTTATATATGTTTCAACAAAGATCTAGAAAGAACTAACGGCATACAGCCAATACTACTAACACAGGAGGGCATATCTGGCCCAGCTGGGATGTTTGCCAGTCCTCAGAACAGTTAAAGATAAAAACATTCCATAGACATACTCGTGACTGTCTTCAGCCACATCTTCCCAGGCCTACACAAGGCCATCCTCCAACCTGACCTTGTGAAACTAGTTCTTCAAAGGCTTGGCAAACATGCAGCACAACAAATTCTAACGGTCACTCTTGAAAACAAATGCCAGGTGTTCTGACCTGCTCCCACA
>NW_010972920.1:5813363-5819914 GCF_000737465.1 Haliaeetus leucocephalus
AACAGGTCTCAGCATTTTGCTACTAGTTTCAGCAGAACCTTTGTTTGGCCCTTAGAAATCAAATAAGTAACTTCTACTTGGAGCTGTTAGGAGATGGACTTGCAGTTTGGATCATGACTAGTCCATATGTCCACTTTTTTTTCTGTATACATAGGTTTTTCTTCCTGAAGCTTATTTTTGAACTTCCTAGAACCCAGGAAAAAGCAGCAGAATAACTTCTTTCTCTAGGATTTAACTACAAGCCACCTTGTGGAGCAACATTTTTCAAATTTCTTTACTGCCTTCTGTCTGTACTTCTGGTGCTTCTGAAGCTGTGGTTGCACATTTGCTGCAAAGTAATCCAAACTGGGGTAAAAGATGAGCCAGATCTTTTTCCTGATCTGGTTTATTGCACAGCCACACAGAAAACACAACGGGTAGTGAACTGGCATGAATGTAGAAATAAGTGGCAGAGCTAGGAGCTGTTTAACTTAGTATGCTATAAACTTAAACAGGAAAGCATTAAGATGTAGATACTGATAAATGTAGTATTCATAGAAGCCACAGTTAACTGGTAACACTGTAAATGCTCTGGAAAACATGTAAATGTAAATGGGAGACTGGGAAAAGAAGATGAACAATAAATTCAGGGATAATGTTTTAAAATAGTCTGTGCAAATAACATGCTGATGCAAGATACTCTATCTAATTATCTATGGAGGTATCCAGGAAAACATTAAATAATATTGAAAACAAATTTAAGATGGAAAAGTACTGAGTATATGAGGTAATATAGAAGGATGATTTTTCTGGAATACAAAGACTTTAGACATCTGAGGTTTTCAGTATACAAAGCTACCATATGCTGTAGTATTCTGTATAGTATGATTATCTAGTCACCTTTATTGCTATTTAGTATAAACAAAACAGCTCTGAGACAAAGTAACTGTACTATAATTGCATAAAATATGCACAAGTACCATATTTAAACATAAAAATGTATGGGATTGTTTTGAAAGCATGATAGAACACAATTTCTGACTGTAAGATAAAACTGGCAGTATAATTTTAATATCTTGTGTGAGAAACAGGGAAAGCAGGAAAGTGATACATAATATTTTCTGATCTCAGTGCTTACAGAGTTAAGTCTGTAAGTCACTGAACACTGAAGTGTATGGAAATATGTTTCTTTGTTATTCAAAGCATAACAAATTCACACTTCTTTAACACTGATTTATAATAATAAAGCCAGCAGATGTCATGTAATTAGATTTGTACTGCCCTTGAGGATAGTGGATCAAATTCAGCTCAGCGTTAGAACAAATAATATCATTGAAGTTCGTGTAGTTACTAGAGATTTGCTCCTGCCTCACTAAGGGGGCAGTGTTAAAATGAGAAAAGGGGGCAGTGTTAAAATGAGAAGGAGTAGATACAGGGCTAGATGCAATACAGTGTAAAGCTGCACTCCATCCCCTCTTCACATGCTATTTTTTGAGGCATATACACAGACATTCCAGTTAAAAAGCCAGTTGTATTTTAACATATTCTCTGAATATGGTGGGAAGCCAGTAATGCTTGATCTCCAAGTGAAGTGGGACTTGGGGGTTCAGGGAACTGTCTTGGCTAAATTTTTTAATAATTTAGAAGGAGGATTGTTGATTAATTGCCATGATTGGCTGAATTTGACGAAAGAATGTGTTCATCTGTTTGTTAAAATATGGACGTAACTGTTGGCAAGCTATGCGGATGACTATAGTGTGGAAGGTGGCATCTCTGAAATCACACACGCCTAGCATCTAAATCTTGATAGTGAGAGATATCAAAACACAAGTCATTGTAGCTCCAGAAAAAAATATACAATATCCTACAGTAATGAAAATGAGTTAGGGTCATATTTTGCCAGCCTTATTCACATTTAATACTATTGCATTGTCTATTCTGTGTGAATAGTCCCAGTGACTTCAGTGGAACTCAGTGGTGGCTGGGCTCATGTGAGCTGGGACAGTGCAATAGAACCATCTGTGTTCTCGTGAAAGTTAAAATGCCCAGTTTGTCTGGGAACCATGGGGCAAATTCTCAGTTTTGAGTTCCACTGCTGTATATGGTTTATCTTAGAGTATATGGACAAGTGGCTAGTAAGTTTCTGCAATAGGTAAAAGAAAAAATGTAAAACAGCTTGCTCTCCTTCCCACCCCAAAAAAGGCTAAATCTTACCTTTTGGTATAGAAATGAACAGAATGAATTTGTAGAACAGAACAGAACAGAACAGAATAGAGTAGAGTAGAGTAGAATAGAGTACAATAGACTATTTAGTTGGAAGAGACCTACAAGGATCATCTAGTCCAACTGCCTGACCACTTCAGGGCTGACCAAAAGTCAAAGCATGTTGTTATGGGCATTGTCCAAATGCCTCTTCAACACTGACAGGTGTGGGGCATCGACCACCTCCCTAGGAAGCCTGTTCCAGTGTGCGACTGGGTGGTAAATGAAATGCTTCCTAATGTCAAGTCTAAATAGCTGTAAATAGAATGTCCTGAATTAAGAATATATTCTATATTTTTGGTAGTTTGTGACATTTCTAGAACAAAACATGTTGATCAGAGGAATTTTTAAAAGCAGGAATCATTTTCATTCCCAGCAATTTAACAAATTCAGTGCTAGGTCTTAAAATGCTCTCTTGACCCATCCACGTTTTTCAGCAAAACAAAGTTCAGTTCAAAAAGCTTCTCTAGCTCAACTCCAATCCTGCTGCTCTTCCGGCAATGTTGGATACTGCTTGAAGAAGCCAGAACAATGTTTTGCTCAAAACATTTAAGAAACTAAATGAGTTTATTCCATGTAGGGGAATTAGAAAGTTTTTTAAACATTTGTGTGCAAGTTGCTTATTCTTGCTGACAAAGTAGAATGAAATACGATGCTGTGCAAAAGCAAAGAAATTAAATAATCTCTTTCAAAATTCCTTTCAATAGTCACCTGCCGGTTGGTAAGGAGGCTATGATCAGTTGGTCCAGAGGCAGCAGCTCTCGTGCTGTGAGCAACACGTAACATCAAGGCTTCATGTCCATTACAAAGGACATGTACAATCCTGGATCAAATGGCAATGAAATTTGATCTAGATGAAGTGTGAAATCGCAGCACATGTCTGTCAAATTATCCAGAGCGTATGGTGGCGTGTTTATGAAGGCTCTGTTTTGGCTGTATGTTGGCTTACCACAAACAAGCAGTACTGCCCTAATAAACACTCTGCTGCTACTAAGTTACTTCTAGGAGATTTTAAAACAAAATTTGAACTGCTACAGTGAGCTCATATGGATTCATGGCTGTAGTGTTTTTGCAATATGCTCATTAAGTCAGATTTGCCACCTTGTAGGGACACAGCCTAAGGCAGAGGTACAAAAGCATGTGCAGCCACAATCATTGGGTGTTGCGGATACTACCACTTACTCAAAATACGCCCCAACATTGAGGTTACCAACTTTTAAAGATAAATTTCAAAGAGGTAGATCTAGGTACTTGACTAAAAGCATGAGGAAAAGGGACATGAAGTAGGAAGAGTGTGATGTTAGTCCATGCTAACCATTTTCTATTTGTCTGGTTTGAGTTAAGAGATAAAGTTCTCTTTTATTTCATCTATTCAGTGAAAGAATAAGCACTGTCCATTCATTGCTTTTAATTTATGAATTTATTGAGCATCTAATTTGACATAATTTAGTTTGAGGTTTGTGATGTGAAGAACAATTAAGTTGAGGGAACAGTGATGAATTAAGCAGCTTGGGCCTAATTCCGTGTAACTTTTAGAGTCATTTCTACTGACACAACACAAGCTAGCAGTTTTTTGCTAAATGGAGTACACTAGACTTGAATATATGTCAGTACAACACAAGTCCCAAATGGTTGTGAAATTCTACCATTATTTGTTTGTGTTTTATAAATATTTTATAATGCTGTAAGTGGTTAAACAAAGTGGCATAGAATGTCTGCTTATTACCTTTAGACAAACATTTGAAGTTGGAAGTAAGAAGTATGCTGGAGGACAGGATTTGAATTCAAAATTATTGCAACAATAGAAATAATTAAAAAGATTGAATGCAGGTCAATAAAGAGAAGTAAAAGGTAATGTACTCAGGAATAATCAGTTAAATAAAACCAGGATGAGAAAACAATTGGCTTCATAAATCTGAAGGAAAAAATCTGGATAATAGATCAGAGTTGAAGGCAGTTCAACAAAGTCGTTAGTTGCAAAAAAAAAAAGAAAACTGCACTGAGATCCCTGAACAGGTCGGTAGCCTATGGCACATAGTCCATCTGTATTTCACACAGCGTTGGTAAAGGCTTCATCTGCAGCTGAAAGCCTCGTTTGGGGAACAGCCATGGACAAAGCAGTTGACTCGATTAGGTGAGATTCCAGGGGACAGAAGGATCAGAAGTGCAGAACAGCAAGGTGAAAAGAAATGCGATGGCAGTCTTCCCAGATACTAAGGACTCTTGCAGAGACGCAAATAAGCTTATGCATTCTCATGGCAAACAATACGAAATGCACTTCTCTTGCTGTCCATAGGGAATAGAGGTTATAAATTCCAGCCACAAATATTTTAGACTGGAGGGTAGGAAAAAAAATCGGAACGTAAGTACCACGAAGCTCCAGTATGGATTGCCGAGGGAGGCCAATGCATTTCCAGCACTGCGTATTTGTAGGTTTGACACACATCAGGGATGACATCAGGATATGAGGCTGGATTAGAGGATGCCATTCTTTTTTGGTGATTCCATTATAAGGTTCAAGGCCACAGAAACTTATGATGTAATCAAAACACTAATATCAGTGATCAAACCCAAACCTATAGATTGGACTGTGGTACAGTATATGTGTGTGTGTAGCTCTTGACTCCAGACCAGCAGAATTTGGCCTGATACTTACCTTAACAGAAAAAACCTGAGCACAGACTGCATACAAGGCTCAGAGAGCCAAAGCCACAGCATACATGGAGAAGAAGAAAGGCCAGGAGCATTCTGAAAAAATACAAGCTTTTTATTTTGAAACAGTGTATGTATATAGCATAACATCTTTCATAGCCATTAGTGTTTGTAAAGATTAGCTCTTCTTAGCAACCAGTTCTAAAAACAGAGTGCTCACACAAACTTCATCATATCACATCCAAGAGGAAGTGATTTTGTTACTGTGCAGGGACTTCTACTGTATTCATTACAGCCAACAATATCAAAGAAGAGTGCAGTAGTATGAGATAGCATTTCTTTTTCCATAACATTTCCATAGATAGGACAGTATAGCTAGTAATGTATTCCCTAAGGAGATGAAAAAATCACCTCTTGGCATTTGGGGTTTTTAACATTTAAAAGCCCCATCATTTTTCTAGGATGTTCTTTACTAAGAAACTGAGTAGCTGGAAATAGTTTCTTTCTGCATTAATCTGCACTGCTCTAATTTCCTTCTCCTCATACATCTTTCTCAGTTTTAAGTTTGACCTGCATAATGTCATTGACATGTATACCATAAATACCACCTGAAAAAAAAAAAAGAATAACAGCTTGTATCACAAAAGCGTGATGGTATCTGGCACTAAGATACCAGCAAAGGAACACCATGCTCCATATAAGAGAGAGCTGAATGTCCACATCTTTGGGTCTGACAATTACAGGAAAAATTGGTCTATTTCAGGAGAGCAAACATTAGCATTAATTCTAAATGTTGAGGTAATCTGTAATGTTTATTCTTTTGGTGTTTCCTTTTGCGAGATGCTAGGAACTGAAGTTTGTTGCACAACTTTTGAATCCAGACTGCGGGCCTTTATTTCAATCTTCATGCTTGTAGTATGACTAGCTGTCAGAATGAAAATCAGCATGCAATATAAATTATGCACATTCACAGACAGACAATAAAATATGAGAGGGGGGGAGGAGGAAGCAGGAAAAATACCAAAAATCAGATGAAAAATGCTTTAAAGATTTTGGAAAACTCCCTCAATCTGGAACTTTGTAAGCAGTCAGAAAGATGTGGGCAAAACGTAACAGCTGACCTGCAGATAACTACATTGGATATAAAGGATGTACTAGGGTGGGAGATGTGCATTCTGGCCTCAAGGGCGACTAACGAAATAAAACCCATTCCAGGTGAAACGAAGATATGGGCCCCCAAAATGCGGCAAATTGCAGTAAGCTGTCACAGCTGTGAAATACCTTGGAGAACAGCCCTTGCTGAAGAGACCTCTCCGAAGATTGTGCACAGCTGGTTGTCTGGAGCGAGCAATGGAACTCGTACTGCGGAGCTTGGGTGAAAATGAGTTTGGCGTCTATACTTGAACGACACTTAAACTGCATTAGAACGGGTAAGCAGCCTGCTCGCTGACTCCCGCAGAGTCTGGAAGTCGGGTCTCCGTCGGTCTGCAGCTAACGCGTTACGCTTCAGAATCGGTTTATCCGTAGCTCAGCGCTATCCTGTTCTGAGCTCGACCCCCCCGCCCCCCGGTGGCCCCCCAGCGCGGCAGGCCGTCGCTGGCAGGGGGAACGCCGCCTCTCGGGCGCCGCCGGGACCCCGCCAGGCCGCCCCACTGCTC
>NW_010972920.1:5819924-5902924 GCF_000737465.1 Haliaeetus leucocephalus
GGGGGGACGCTTTAATCGGCGGTGACTGAGGCTTGAGTTCGCCTTGCCCGTTGTGCAGTTAGGAGCCGAAAACGCGGACAGCATCGGTGCCGTGCTGAACAGCAAAGATGACCAGCGGGAGATCGCGGAGACGAGAGAAACGTGTAGGTCAGTATCGGTGTGCAGTTTCTGTTAGAAATCAAGGGGATGCAGGCCTTTGAAATAGGATGAGATTGCGGTCCAAAGAGCCAAACAAAATCTTGCCGTTTATTTAAAAACATACAATTCGGTGAATGGAAATGCTTTGGTTACTCAAATCTGAACTCTGAATAAAGTGAGTAGGGCTTAGTCATTCACTTTTAACAAGCCGTTTGGAAACCAAGGCTAACTTTTTGCTTCCTGTGTTAAAAAGCTCCTGCGGAGCAGAACCGAGGTGTGAATTCAGAGTGTGGCACCTGCATTGTCCTAGAGCCTTTATACTTTTACCAAGAGCAGTCACGAGGCAGTTTAGTTTAAAAGTTCTTACGGAACAATAGACATGTCTAGGATAGAGTAGCTATTGCTTATTAATTCTCACGTGCAACAGTAATTTTCTTGTGTGAGCAGGCTTAATTTTGTATATGCGCTGCTTTTGTTAAAATAAGCTGTACCTTTCAGAACAGAAAAAAATGAGAAAGCGAGATACCTGTTTTCAGGAGTCCTGTCCTTAAGAAGTTTTGCTGGTGTCAAATACACTGAGAGAGGAATAACTTCTCATGTATAAAGTTTCAAAATAATTTCAAGCTTGTAACAGAAACATGTAGCCAAGGCAGATGATCAGAGATTTCTGAAATGCTCTCTCTGGAGAGAGAAACTTTTATATCAGGATTTTTTTTTGGTTGTTTATAGGGCTGCTTATGATACTTCTGCACCAAATGCAAAACGCAAATACCCAGATGAGGGAGAAGCTGATGAAGAAGAGATTGAAGAATATAAGGTGAGAAAAAAAGGAAAAACTTACTTTTCTCTGGTGTTCATGTGTCTCTGAGGGACTTACAAAATATGTGTGTGTGGTACAAATAACAATAAATGCGATGTGTATAAATACTTTAAAATATACGTCCCTCAGTGGCATCTCCTTTGATGTCTTCCACTGCAGAGATCTAAGAGGGCATAGATGTGAAGTGGTTCTCTCCAGATATGGCTTAGGTGCATTGAAGTGTACGTGCACCAGAACCCAATGTTTGGAGGCTTAATTTAGTGCTGCTCCTAGGAGGAGGTAGGCTTGGGTGATAGTGCCCACAGGGAGTGGCAGTGTGCCATGGCTGGCTGTCTTGTGTGGGAAGAAGTGGTAAAATATGTGTATGCTTGGGTACAAGCAAAAAAAAAAAATTTGACTGGAATTTCTTTGTCAGAAGAAAAGCTTGCGTTTAGCAAGAAGCACAGGCCATTGGATGAGAATAAAGGGAGGCTGAGGGTATCTTCTAACCTGCCTGTTAAGTGCAAAAGGATGCAGTTCTGGGTGAATGGAAGAAATAAGGGATTCTAAGGGAATGGAAGTAAGAAGCTTGGTTTGGGGTATGCTTTAGATATCGAAAATATCCAGGAAAAGTTCAGTTTATAACAAAACGCTTCTGTGGTCACTGAAGAATGAGTGGTTGTCATACTCTCCTGCCCTTCATTTTTCAAATGTTCATCCAAGAGCTATTTGACAGCTTTCTTGTTTCACATCCAATGTGATGTTTTGGCTAAGATGAGGGGTAGAGAAAGGAGGTTAAACAAAGGCATGGTTATGATACAGCTGTCTTTCTGATTTGTGTCTGTGATCTTGTTGCAGCATATACACTCCCTCTCCCTTTTTAACTTGTCCTAATAACCTTGCTTCTGTGGTTAAGTAAAATCACGGTCAGCGCATTTATAAAATAACGCGGTGTCTGCTGTTCTCTTGGATGCCTAAGAATAGTAATTTTTTAAATATGAGGCCTTGGTACTGTTACATTTGTGTTCAGGTTTATAAATCTTTCTGTAATAATGTCTATCTTCTATCTTACTAAAACAAAAAGTTAATGTATGACAGGACGTTTTTTGATGACTGACTCTTAAAGTCTATCTGTAAACAGACATTCTTTTTAACAGGCTAGGCGTTAGTCTGTACGTCTTGTTTAGCAAACCAATTAAGTCACCATCTCGGAGAAGGGATTTAGAGAGTACATGCACTATTTGTGGAGTGGGGTTTTTATGCTCACATTAGTGATCAGTTCATATCAGTTTATTTTGCTCCTTAACCAAGTATGTGGTTAAACAACTAACTTTTTTTTCTGTGAAACATATGTGGATAAGTCACTTCAGTTGGCAAAGCACATGACTCTTATCACTAACATTTTCTTCATTAGCTTGGAGAAGACTTACCCTGAGGTGGGCTGTAACCACTTGCAAGTGGTCAGACTCTTGCGATATTGTTGAAATTGAAGAATATTTTAATAACACTAGCTTGGGCCAGCTTCAGTCGAGCAGATGAGTAGATTTAAGTAACTTGAAACCCCCAAGTAGAACATCTATAGTGGAGTCATCAGCTGTTTTCTGCAGACATTTCTAATTCCCTATTGGCAAGGAGTTAAGAACTTAGTAAAATCCCATCTGTATTTATGTAACTTTTTCCTTAGTACTTTGAGCTAGTTTAAATTTAGTCTTGTAATACGAACTGATACAGAAATCTAGATCCTTATGGTATCAAGCCCTATTTAGATTGTGTTCAATACTCCTTAAAAGTAGTAAGAGACTTAGCTATTAGTGTTGCAGACAAATATTGCACGTTTGTCAGCTTTGTTAGGAAAATTAGAGGCGAGTATTTCCGATGTAAAGTGACTCGTATGTCTCTAAAACCCTGACTTGCGGTGTTGGGTTCTACATGATGATATTAGTTAATCCTCTGAAGTGGTTTGAAATTTTTGTGCCCTGACTTCAGATTTGGTAGAAATGAATGTGTCCTCAAACCTCAACTGCTCTAGCTGGACCCTGAGCATCTAGCTGTAATTGCTGGTGAAGATGGGTTACTGTGAAGATACAACATTGTTGTTACCACAATGCAGTGTGATGGCGCAAGGTCTGCAGGGGTAGAGTGTGTGGATGTGGGCATGAAACCTTTAAACAAATGTAGTTGGGTGTTTTAGAGGATTTCTGTCAGGTTCTAGTCTTCCAAATGGAAAGTGAAGTGAGCTGATGGCTCCTAAATGCCTTGTGCTGATGTTTTGAGGGAAGGCTGAACAGCAACATTGACTTTTTTGTTATATGGGGGAAGTGTGAGAGCAGTTTTTGAGATGGAAGGTGAAGTATGTTAATCTTCTCAGCTATTTAGGAACATCTGATGCAAAAAAAGACAATGTTTTTTATTTTTTGTTTTTATGGGTTTGGTTTGGGGTTTTTTTGTAGAATAAGTGTACGTTCATAGTGATGGTTCTTAGTAAACATCAGGCTGATAGGAAAATAAAGGGCAGCAAGGCTGCTTGTTAAGCTTCCCACTGGCAGCTTGACTTCTGTTTTGGAGCCTGACTCTGCATTGCAAACCATAGAGGTGGGAGATAGGGGAAGAGATGCATTATTGGCATAAATGAATAATGGGTATTTTGAGGTCAGAAAGTTGAAATGTGGTTCTAAAGAACTTCTACAGTACTCTCATTTTTGTGGAACTGTAACAGTTGTACTAGGGTTAGTTGGGGTCTCTGGTCTGTATTTGGAAGTGACCGGTAAAGGGACTAGGCTATCTGCTGCCACTCCCAGGCTTTTCATAGCCTTCTGAGAGTTGTGATTGTTGCTCCACCTCTCCCCTTCCCCAGGTGAATTTAGTCAATTGTTTGAACCTGTGTAAATGTCTGGTATCAACCGTGTTTTGAGGCAAAGAGTTCCGGAGTTTTAACTTTGTATGAAGTACAAAAATACCTGCGGTTCAAATTCACTGTCTGCCAGCCTAATTCGATAGAGCCCTGTTTTACTTTGTTGCTGCAAGCGGTGGCCTGCGAGCTTGTAATGCTTCCATGCAGTTGTTCTGGAGGCTGGAAAAACCTTACTTGGTTGAATCATGATAATTGCTTGATGTATCTCTAGTTATTTGAAAAAACTATATGCTTGAATATTGTGGGTAGTTTTTGTTTCCCTAACTCAGCACCAATATACCAGGTTTGGAAAACAAGGATGATTAATGTGCAAGAACCTAGTATTTTGTATTAATTTCATTCTGTCTCTACTCTGACTGTGTCCTTTTCCCTTTGAAAGTTGTTGGTGTGGGCTTTTTGTTTGTGGCCACAAGACTTTTTTTTTTTTTTTTTTTTAAATCACTTACGAAGGCATAAAGAGAACTGGGATGACTCAGAAGTAGGTATCTAACAGGTGCTTATCATCAGATGATTTAGAGGATGATGGAAGAGGGGAAACAGGTGTGTAAGCTTATGATGGCATAAGCAGTTTTTAGTAAAGCTCAAGCTTTCAGCTTTTTTTGCCTGATTAACACTTGCTGCTGCTTGTCTGCTGTTCATTCCTTTTCCTTGTAAACACTGTTGCTGTTTCTGATAGTAATCTTTTTTTGGTCTGGTTAAACAAACAAACAAAAGACTATATCTCAGTAAGTTCTTCACCTGAATAATGGGGAGGGGGAATCTGTGACCTGTTAATCACAGTAGGCATTTCAGAAGTTGGTTCAAAGCCCTGATTTGGGAAGAGCTTATTTTAAGATTTCAACAGCTAGAGGGATCAAAATAGGGAGAACACTTAATTTTTCATTCTGCATTCAGACAGCTTGTGTAGCATAGGGTAAATGCAGCAGTAATAATAGCCTCTTCTCTGCATCTTTTGACTTAATATGTATGTTGGGGGGGAGAAGTTGAGTTCTTTTCTGTGAGAAATCTTGTTCTCCATCTCTCCTTTTATTTTGGTGTGTTAAAATGTCTTTTTTTTTTTCTTAAATATTTTGGCCTTGAGACTGCTTTTCTCCTCGCATGAAGCACTATATTAACTGATTAAGATTTCTGTTGTAATCAGTAATGTATAAAAGAGCATATGCATCCTACTAACATATGGTAGATGATATTTAGTAGTTCTTCAGTTTTACTTATATATACTGGGTTGTTTCAGGATCAGTGGGAAAACAGAAAGTGACATGAAGAAACGAGTCTCTTTTTTGTTCCTGTTCTAAGTCAGATGTTCAGAGTATGTCAGTGTGACAGATCTCTGAATTCCAGAAATCTGATGAGTGAACAGTTGGTGACACACTAACTGGGGGAAAAAATTGCAATACAATTCCTGTTTTCTGTAAATTTTGAGACTACAAAATGGGAATTTAAAAGTTACTTTTAAGGACAGTCCAAATGAAATACTGGCTTGTACCATGTGCTGTTTCTGCAAAGTGTGGACTTTAACAGATTTATATAGAGAACATGGTTTCCTGCAAAGGTTGGAACATAAGAGATGATTGAATGGATATAAATGTTCAAAGGTTCTACTACAGAAGAACTTCAACAAAATAAATCATTTGCTTTAGTCCAAGGAGTGAAATTTTGGGGGGGACAAAAATTAAAAGTTCTACACCTTGTAAAGCACTGTCTACACTGTCAGGGTCTAGAAATGAAGGATTTCTTACTTTATGTTTCTTTCAGAGGCCTTTCCCAGTAACAGTCTCCTCATTAATGAGAGACAGACCTTTTTGGGAATAGGTAATTTTTTTTTTTTTCCCCTTCAAAGCTGGAGTTGGAACCATTCATGATCTGCTGTTTTAGGAGACTTCTGTTTGTAGACAGCCCACTTCTTTCCTTAAGAAGCAGAATCATAATGAGGAGAGAAATGGTGTGGTCTTGCATACTTATAATATCTGCTTTATTTCCAAGGATGAAGTAGAGCTGCAGCAAGATGAAGAGAACCTGCCCTATGAAGAAGAGATTTACAAAGATTCCAGTACCTTTCTTAAGGTGAGCTGCTTTTGCAATTAGAAGTCTAGTCAAAGCTGGCATAGTTGTGTTAACTTTTCTTCTGCAGTTGATGGCATTTGAAATACAGCTTTAAAGGCTGAAGTAATTGACTGGAATTCACAAGTGCAGAAGTTTCCTGTGAAAGATATGACTAAAGATGTGTCTCAACTTAGAATGAGCCGTAGTAATGGTGGGCCTGATTTGGAGCTAAAACCGCAATGACAGTCTTGACTAGCGTAGCTTATAAAGGCATGTTGAAAAGAAAAAAAAAAAATTCTGTTACTTTCTCATTTATCAGACTAACACTTGTAGAGTGTGTGTGTGTGTATGTCCAGTTATCTCCCTGTTGGTCTCACTGAACTCCCTTTTATTCTCCAGGGTACTCAGAGCTTAAATCCACACAACGATTACTGCCAACACTTTGTGGATACAGGACACAGACCACAGAACTTCATCAGAGATGTTGGTATGGCATAGTCAGTAACTGTTTGAAGATAACTCATTTTATTTGATAGCGCTTTTTCTTTCCCTTTTTAATTCCTTACAGTTACTAGGAAATGTAGATACACATATACTTCATAGTTTTGTCTCTCTCTGTTCATATCAATAAACAAATTTATATGAATTATTTTATTTTTAATCAGTTAGGAGGTGATTATTACCCAGGCTTTTCTTACTTTGGGTTATATTTGAAAGTATTTAATGAGGAGGATTTTTTTCAAAATTAAGCTCTTTTTGTTCCAGCAAGTAGATGAGTCTAGCGAACAGATCTTGAAACCTTTGGAAGTTTGAATAACTGACTTACAGTTCAGCTGTTTCCTGGACTGGATTGCCTCCAAGAATGCATGTAGCATGTAAAGTATGGAAAATACTTATATTTAAGTCAATAAGCAATATGGATAGTATTTACCAGCTAAATTATGTAACTGCTGACAACTCATTAGAAGGCCCAACTTATTATTGAGTTTAGAGAATGTTATTTTTTAAGTTTACATTCATCCAGCCATCGCTGACCTCGTTATTGAAATCTTGCTTTATTAGACCTGAATTTAATCTAAAACTAAGGTACGGTTTGGTCCCGTTTCCCAGAATGGGTGCCTGCAGTTTTCTGCAACAGTTCTCTGTATTCTATCAAGTTTAAGATTGTCAGGGCAAGTGTGGTGTGTCTATAGATGTCAGTCCAAAGAGGTTCTGTTTGCCTGTTGAGGCAGTTAGTTTGTTCTCTGTGTTTTTCGAATGCTTCTATGAAACGTACCTGGATGCTTAGTATGAAAAACGCGCTGTTTTGACTCAGATGCGTCTTTATCCAAAAAGCATTTGGGCTTCACAGTTATGTACTTGAGGTAGTTATACACTGTTATTTGAAATGAGTCTGAAGAAATAGCAGCCTGTATTATTTACTCTGACTTCTCTGCTGCATAAAGAATTGTGAGGGGACAGGACAAATTGTTATATGAGCAGTTAGTCTAGACCCTTTATTACACATGAGGTGTGTCAAGTTGCGTATTGGTTAGCATACATTTTCTACATGATGATCAAAACTCTGCTTAGGTGCTACTGTGTAACTGGACAAAAAGCTGTGGGGAAGTAGTGGTTCCAGAACACCCAGTTCGAGCTTTTTGATGTTGCTGTTGGAAGAGAGGGAGAGACCTGTGGGTTTTGTTTCATTTTGTTTGTTGGTTGTGGGGGTTTTGTGGTTTGTGGTTGGTTTTTTTTGTTTGTTTTGTTTTTTTATAAGTGAAGTCATCTTGATTGAAAATTCATTTACACCTATTGCTTAGCTGCTGATAACTGGCTTTCATTTCTGCTGGTCAGGAGTATTTGACTTGCACCAGCTGGAAGCAACATGGCAGTGGAAATCAGAACAACACAGTGGTGTTTGAGATGTAATGTATTTAAGGAAAAGAATGAAAACAACTTTGGGGTATTTTATGCACATGTAATAAGAGATAATAAGGTTGGATACTAAGAACTTCGCTTTTACCAGTGTGATGCTAGGGTTGGGAGTTCAGAAGTTTGAACTAAAATAAGGAGAGGGATGAAGGGTTGTGGGGTTTGTGGGTTTGGGTGGGTTTTTTTGTCCCTCTGGATTAGGACCATTTGAAGTTGTAAATTTAAATTTACATGAAGCTTTGTAAGTAACTCCTACTAAAGTTGAACTGATACCACTTGGGAGGCTGGAGTGGTACATTTTTGGTTTGTGCTGAGCCTGCTGCTAGCAATAACAAAAACATACTATCTCTACTTATTTTTTGAAGGGGGAATGTAATGTACTGAAAAGTTTGCTTGGTTTTTTCTTTTTTTTTTTTTTTTAAAAGTTTGCTGCAGAAAACCTAATTAGGGTTCTCCCTCTTGCATCCTGTACATATGAAAGGTTTGAAAATTAACATCATAAAGCTAAGTCTAGGAACCCAATAAGTAAATATACATATATCCAAATCTTCATGACTGACACCAGAGTACCAAATCTCAATATAAGGGTTGCCTAAGGGTACCAGCTGCACCCCAGTTGCTGCCTTAGAAGTAGTCTTCAAAAGTTAAATAAGAGTGTTCTGTAAATTAATGTTAATTAGATCTTAATAAAATTTATGGGTGGGGGGATAACAAAATAACTTTCTCCTATCATTCTGGCACTTTTAGTTTAAATGAAAGATTGTTTCCTTCCTTCTGATAAAAGGAGTTGTGAACTCATGATCACTGTAGTGCTCTAGAGAAGATTAGAGCATAGAGACTACATTCAGTAACAGCCATAATTAACTGGGTGAAGGCAGGAGGCTTTTGTGAAGAACTGAACAAAAAACTGCTTTGAAGGGTTTGGTTTGTTCTAACAAAAATTAAAATGAGGCTAAGTATTAACATTTGGACCTATTTAGAATGCTGGACAATGCTTAATTCATACAGATTTACTCTCTAAGTAGTTGTTAACTTCATCTTTTCTTCTTCTTAGGCTTAGCAGATAGGTTTGAAGAATATCCAAAACTTAGAGAGCTCATCAGGTTGAAGGATGAGCTGATATCTAAATCTAACACTCCTCCCATGTAAGTGTTCTTGTGGAAAATGCCTTTCTTCTCCAGACCTGTTTGAAATTAGCTTTCTGCTTTGCAAATCTCTTATCTTTAGCACCTGCTCAGAATTTACATTTTCTATTTCTGTTTGTATATACAAATTAATCAATTGAAACTTCAGAATAATAAAATCAGTTTGGTTTTGTTAGTTTAGACTAGTTGTTCAATATCATATATAAACTAGATTTTCTTTCTAGTATGTGATTATTTATAGTATCTAATGCTTTGGTTTTTAAGACCAAACTGTCAACTGATTGAGCTGCAGGCTTTAAGTTGGGAACTAAAAGAACATTGTATGATTGTGAATCTAATGATATCATGCAGTTTACAGTAACAAGAAAAGCTTTAAAAATTTGGCCTCTTAATATAACTTTAGTTGGTTTTGTAACAGCTTTTTTTTTTGTAAAATGTTCAGCTGTTATCTTAGTGTCCATTAATCAGATGTTACTTTGTAGTTTAAGACCAAAAAATGTTTAGGCTGGCTGGAAGTGATTTGTCCTATCAACTTCAAGTTACCTCTGAGTTTTTGCTGAATGTTAGACACAGTATAAGCATGCAGCATGTTACTGCCAGGAATTTGAACCTATCTGAATGTGAGCCTAATGCTTTTAATATACTCTAGTCCTAATCTGTACTGAGTAAAATAGTGTTATTTCATGATAGTCACATGACAAACTCTGAAATAGTTGTCTGAACAATTGAGATACAAAGTGCAAAACTCAACTTGCTATTTTGAAGTTAGATGTGTTTTGGCATTCTTAGCCTTAAAGCACAAAAGGAGGAAAAATAGTAATCAAATGCTGCCTTCTGATAACACCAAATACACTTATGGAACAATAATCTCTTCCAGACACTTTCTTAGGAAGGGGGATGTGGTGGTCTGCTAATCAGCTATTTTAAGGTTAAAGGTATTGAGAGGAGGGCAGTGTAATTTTTTTGAGAGGGATATAGCAGTGAGTGGTGGGCGGGTGCAGAGGCCAGTCGTAAAAGTGCATTTGAGCGTGTATTTAATAAAATCAATGTGTGTGGGAATTACGCTTTTGTTATAGGGATAGAGAAATACATTTCTACTCTATGAAAAGTAACTACATTTCTAGTATTCAGAATCTTCTGAATATAATATATAATAAATAGCAATTCTAAAAAAATGCCACTTTCCCAAAGTGAAGCAAAACAGAAGTCTGTTACCCAGGCAGCGAGTGTTTGCTTCTTAAATGTTGATGTTTTCTCCTATATAGTCCATGGATGTACAGAAAGTTCAGTGATTCTGTACTAGATATTGTTGTACAGTCTGTGTGGGCATGTTTCCTGCTTGCTAAATTAGAATCCTAAAAACTGTTTATTGAGAGAGAGACTACTTTTAAAAAAAAGCTGATGCGACAGCATCCAGCCTAGGTTAAGTGAGCATGGGTTATGCATCTCCTCTGGATTTAGTGCTTTTGAGCTATATGAACTACACAGAAGACCCTACTCTTAACTGGCTACACAGAAGTGCTGTGTGGAGTGTAATTTTCAAACCACTGCTATAACTTGTCCAAACAATCTATCATCTTTTGTTTAAACAGGTACTTACAAGCGGACTTGGAAGCTTTTGATATTAGGGAACTGAAGTCCAAATTTGATGTGATTCTTCTGGAACCACCACTGGAAGAATACTACCGAGAGACTGGCATTACTGCTAATGAAAAATGCTGGACCTGGGATGATGTAAGTATTTTTCTTGCTGTGAAAAGGATTTCGTACATGTATTTAAGAAAGTAATGTGAGGATTTAATTTGGTATCAAAATATTTGAGCTGTGTTTTAAGGAAAAATAGGATTTTTTTTTAAAGAAAAGTCTAGATTCTTATAAACCGAAGTTTTATATTGTATGTATGCCTACACTCTTTGTGTTAAAAGACTTTTTTTTTTTTTTTGGGGGGTTTAATGAATTAAATATACCTTTTGTTCTCCCTGAGCCTGGTTGAAAACTGAAAACCAGTAATAGCGGGTTTTCTCCCTACCCTCAAATTCCGTCAGTTTTCTTTTCTGTTTGGTTTTTGCTGTTGTAATTCAGAATATGCATTGTAAATACTCCCTTGTTTCTTGAGATTCTGGAAGAGAGTTTTGAGGTATGCTTTTCAATATGCTGGTCTTCAAGTCAAAAGAGTAGATGAAAGTGCTTCACTGACATACCTCCTTTCTCCAAGGTATTGATTGGGTAGGAAATTTTAACAATCAAACCAATTGTAATCCTGAGAAGCCTAACAAAATAGATGAACCTTACTTGTGGAATTTTTTCTTGTACGTATGTGTTCCCTTACTGTTTAGTCACATCAAAGGTTTTGTTTTTTTTGAAGCCATGTTGATTTCTGACCCCTTTTTGGGAACAAGGAGGGATCTTAATGTGCAAGATGTGATCTTTTTTGAGATGGCTGTTGGTGCTGTTGTTTTATTGTGCTCTAGTAAACTTTTAGAGAATTGCTTAAAAGATCTTAAACTTCATTCTGTAGTAATGCATGTGGATGCTTGTAAAGAAGGAAATGCTCAAGATGTATTGATAAGTAACTCCATTCTGTATCTTTCCATTTTCAATAAAAGTCAGCTCTCCAAAAGTAAGGTGAGGGCTGGAGGCTGTGAAGTGCTGGATGTCATCAAGTGTAACAATTTGATGACACAAAGCCTGCTGCCGAGTTTCCCTGTCCTTCAAGATTGAACTGGAGAATTCTTTCACTTGAGCGTTAAATAAAAAAACTTGTAATGCTAGTGTCAAATAGTGATAAATTGGCTCTACTCTACGTACCTACACTTTACTCATTTTAAAAAAGAAAACAACAAAAAAACCACAAACAAAAAAAACCCCCAAAACCCAAACAACCCCACCCTCGCAACAAAACAGACAATCTGCAGTAGAGAGGAATAGCTGATTAAAAAAATGTTTGCATAACAATGTCAGGAATTCTTAGGTTCAGGCATATCAGTGAGAACATGCAACTAATAAATACCTTTCAAATACTGTCTCTAAATAATAGGTATGCAGGACTATGCATTAGCAGCAAATTTGTCATAATATAAGTGAATTAGTAGATTGAAGCAGTTGTTGCTGAGATTTTCTTATCTGTGTTCTATGTGGTTTGGGGGAAGGGGATGACGGTGTTACTTCAAACTAGATTTAGTTTGTCTGTAGGCCGAAGCCTGCACATGCATAACTTCAGAAGTGGATCAGTCAAATGAAAGAACATGAGTACACAATAAAATTCGATCCACCTTTAAGAAATGAATTTGAAAACAAAGGCATTCATGCCTGTGATAAGAGACTAGGTAAGTACATGATAAGGAATAGGTAGCTTCTGTGTTAGCCGTTGTGTTACATCAGGCAAAAATGGTGCCTGGCAGTGTTGCCTGGGGAAAAAACATTCCATCCTAATGGAAAAACTCAAAGTGTTGGAGGCAGGAGTCATCTTAGCTGGGAGTTATATCCTCTTAGAATGGCTTCTACTGCATGATTTTTTTTTCTTCACAGTGGCATTGAATGAAGCTTGATTTGATGTGTTAGCAAGTTACAGATGAATCTTTTCAACTCGTAATGAGTAACAGATGCTTTGCATCTGAAGTTATTTCATCCTGAATGTTACTCATTTGTGACTGTTGAACCACTGTCCTGATAAATTATTGCTGCTTTTTTCCTGAAAGTGAAAATGGAGAGAATGCCTTTCCTATATAGTAAGAGGAATTAAGCTGTTGTTTGTTTTGTTGTTGTTTTCTTAATAATGTGTCTTCACAAGCTTCACATAAGTAACTTCAGGGCTGAAAAGAAACGGAGCACTTTTGCTCTGTTGTTAAATTTTTTTGCTACCAATGGAATGATAAAATGAAACTGAGGTTTGGGGGGGGGGGAAATCATGTGGGTTGTATTAGTCTTTTAAGTCTAGAATTTTCTATACAGATAATTATTCTTTTTAACAGAAATTCTAAGCTGGTAATCAGCTATGTTGAAAATACCCACTTGGGTACTGATAAAGTAACTTTTACAACATACTTTGTGGAAAACAATTTTAAGAAGATGGCCATGAATGGTATATAGACTAATATCTTAATAAAAGTGCTTCCTGATGTTTCTGGGATAATGCTTCAACACTTGTTAAGTATTCTTCCTGATATAATTGGCATTTTATATTTAATTCAGAAACACTTTTATTACTATTACTATTATTAGATCATGAAACTGGAAATTGAAGAAATTGCAGCCCCAAGGTCATTTGTGTTTCTGTGGTGTGGTTCAGGCGAGGGTCTGGATCTTGGCCGAGTGGTAAGATGATGTTTTAATTTAATTTATCAGGGACAGGCTTAAGAGTTTATTTTTATCATTGGCTTTTTCTGTATAGAATTCTCAACTGTAACTGCTGAGAGATGTTTTGTTACTGTGGTAGAGGATATGTAATTTTAAGTGGATTAAATAAACTTAAGTGTATCTGGCATTAACTGTTTAGATACTGTTATTTTCCAGATGAGTTGCTGTGACTGTGTGAGGAAGTATAACTCTACAGGGTCTAGAAAGCTGTACTGCTGTCTTAGTTTTGATGTATGCATGTTGCCATAGCAGAAGTTTGAGTGCATTTACAACTTCTTTTTTTTTTTTTTAACAGAAGTCTTAATAGTTTTCTGCCAGAAATATTCATGCTAGTAGAAAGGTGCTACTGTTTCATAAAGTAAGATAAAACTGTGTGCAGAGCACTGCTTATTTTCAGAAAACACCTAGAGTTTAAGTAGGTTTACTCTTAGGGAGCTCTCTGAAGTTTTACTTCCCTATAAGACCTGGGAGTTTCAGATCAATCTTTCTGCATGCCAGGGTAGCACTGCTTGTGTTGGGGATGGTGGAATAAGAATTTCCAGTCAGCTCTTGCTGTGCTGAAACATTCTTTGCTTAGTTTGAGCAGTGCTTTCTGTTAGAACAATATGGCATTTGTTAAAGGACAACATGTGGTTACTAATCTGTTTGCTTTATCTGCTTTTCACTCTGAGGTTGGTTAAAGTACCTATTTCGGATAGTTTTTGGTCATAGGCATACTCATAGCAGCTGGATAGTTCTTGAATACAGCACTAGGCAAATGAACTTAAGTCCTTAATGTCCAATTTCCTCCCTTTCCAAGACTACACTTAACAGGAGTTAAGGATTAAAAAGTCATGTCAGGTTTTGGGGTTTTTTTTTTTTTTAGTGTTTTGGTGGGTTTTTTGATGTTTGGACTTTGTTGGGGTTTTTTTTGTTTTTGTCTGGGGGGGGCAGGTTTAACAGATACAGGAAAACCCACAAACTGGTAGCAAAGGCTTTTGGCTGTTTATCTTCCTGTTTATAGAATTTTACATTGATGTGAAAAACAACCAGAGTGCAGGTAGTAGTGGAGACAGGGCCAAGGCAGCTGATAACTATGCTGCTCAGCCTGATTTTGATTTAAATTTAAGTGTCACTAGGTAAAAATGAATGCAGAGTTCCGTAGGGGATCTGTGCAGTGGTTAGATATTTTAAAAAAAAAAAAAAAGCATAGACAAGTCGATGTGCATGTAAGCTTTTTTTGGGGTAGGGGGAGGCAGCTTGACAAAACACAGTACAGTCATGCCAGTAAACTGTTCCATTCACCTGTGAGAAATTTCTCTTTCAGCTATGCTTTAAGAAAAGTCCAGTACCTCTATGAGTGTTCAGTTTAGGTTACTTAAGTTTTTGTTGTAGTGTGAACTGTTTTATCTGTCTGTAATATTTAGTGTCTACGCAAATGGGGTTACAGAAGATGTGAGGACATTTGTTGGATTAAAACGAATAAGAACAATCCTGGAAAGACCAAGACTCTAGACCCTAAGGCTGTTTTCCAAAGAACCAAGGTAAAGGTTTGGCTCAGTTTCTCCTCTGTTCCCATCCTGTTTCTTTGTGCTCATGAAATACCTGGTGCCCCACTGCAGTTGGTGACTCTTTCAGGAAAGCGGACGTGAGGACTTCAGAGTTCTGCTCTGCAAAGTACATTATATGGAAATAAACATATTCATAGGATGAATGATGAACTTCTGTCCCCTTCTTGACTTTAGTCAGTGTGAGGTATAGAAGTTTTATCTACATTTAACACTGTTTGGTAAATTTCTATGATAGTCCTCTAAATATGATAGTCATTTGAGCCTTGTTGAAATGCAGAGAGCTGAGGAGGGTTCATACATTGATGGAACAAGAATGAAATGGAAAATGTCACTGTACATCACAATGTTTTCTACTTCTGGGTTGTTTTGGTTATGGGTGAATGGTAAATAAGCAGTTAGTCTATTAGCAATACCTTTTGTGTAAAACGCAAGCTCCTTTCCAGATTAGAGGAGAAAACTTGCTGGCAGAGGAACACCTTTTGAATGGAACTAAACTTAGCAGTAGAATTTGACTAAATTTAATGTCAAAAGATGTCTTTAAAACTGTAGATTATAAATGGATGTAGTCACAAAAAAACCCCACCAACCTCTGCAAGACTGGCTAATGGTTCTAAATACACACGTGCAAGTATGTGCCCAGAGCTTGAGCCAGATAGGACTGCTAGGGACCATAGCTCAGTCAGCATCTCCTGATTTCCTGAAGACAACTGTAATGCACAAGTGACAGAATTGGTCAGCTTGGTTTAAATTAAACAGTTTCTTAGGGATGTGTTGTGGAGGATGTGTATTGAAGAAGGTACAGGGAAAAAGTGTTCTGACTTAAGAGACTCAAATGTGTGTTGTTCAAAAACTTAGAAAATATAGATAGGATTCATAAAGAATTGTTTCAGGTATATGTGGGTGTAACTGTGGCAGTTCTACTGAATACAGAGAGTTGGCTGACAATTTAATAATTCATAGTGTCATTAAACTCGGGACTCATTCCACATTCATTAATCATTTGTCAGTATTAAACATCCTCAACTCTGTCTCAGATTTGCCATTTTTTAGTAGTATAAACTTCCCTTTAAGATATCTGGAATCTTTCTCTGACTTGCATTTACATTAATCTGAAGTTTGTTTGAAAGTCTGTTGTATTAGTTATAAATATTTATAAGTATAAATATTGTGTGTTTATTGCATATAGTATTGCAAATATATGCAGCTCGCTCATGAAGGAGAGGTTAGAACTAACACAGGAGGTTTGGGGGGGGACTTTATGTCTTTGTTTAACAGAGGAGAGTAGTTTCTGGTATTAGAGAATTTCTCTGTTTATTGAGCAAAGGTTGGGCTGAGGTCACTCTTTATAATAAACATTGAAAATTGAGCTAGCTTATTCTGACTAAACAAATGGTCTGTTGTGCAAGATGTATTTGCCAATGATTACAACAGTAAATGCTGTCCTATGATGTTTAGTTTAGGCATCTCTCTAGATGGATGCTTTCTGCTGTGCCACCTGTTATAGAATCCAAGGTACTAACAAATGATATTACATGTGTTACAAAAAGAAAATGTTTTGTATAGTTTTTCTAAAGACTAGATTTACAAGGCTTTGCTTAATGGGTAATTTGCTCAGCAGTGTTCTGCCTTTTTATTTAGCTAAATTTAAGGTCTGAAAATCTTGTAGCTTGGGTGCAGTTCACCAACTGCATAGATTGATAGGTCACCTATTCTGCCTTCCATATTTATTCACTAACTCTTAAAACCCTTGCCAAAAATCTGGAAATTATTACATACTCTTGTTTGCAACGTTTTTTAGAGCTATCTGGCAGCACTTAGTGAATCATTGCTTTATGGTGCTGGGGAAAGTCGCTCATCTGAGTTTAATATTCCCAGAAGCAGAACTCTCAAATGAATATGTAGAACCCTCTTTTCATCCTGTACCAATTATGGTGATTCCTCATTCATAGATTCTACATACTAGTCACTTAAATTGATCTACAATGTTTTAGAGGAAAGGAAAGCAATGCATATGACGGTTAAAGAACATTTTTAATGCTGATGAAGTTGATTGAGAGCGCATTGACAATTTGGTAGTGGGTTTACTTTTTTTCATGCAGCGATATCTCCTAGAAAGGAATCTGAGGGTGAAGGCTACTTTTGTAACAGAGGTACAATATGAAAAAATACATCTTATTTTCACTGACTGGCTGTTTTATGACTGAGGACTTTGAAAATTATTTGTATGAATAAAGTTAGGATCAGAATGCTGATACAAGTGTTAATCATAATTAACAACTGTTCCCTTACTCTTGCCATCACCTTCACCTTGTACTCTCTTTCCTTGTGGTGATTTCTCAGCCTTTCCAACTTGAAGCTCTAACTTTGCTGTAATTGAAGAAGTCCAAATACTTATCTCAGCCTCTATTTGAGTTTTACCACTTCATAGTGTAGTTCATCAAGCCAGATAGCTTGAACTACTCTCTGCTTTGTTTTGAAAAGGCTCTTTTGGTAGCTCCAGCTTGTTCTGTTCTTCTAGTTCATGCTTCAGTCTTTTCTCTGTGTAAGAGTAGGATCTACTCTGCTCAGAATTTCCTTTTCTCTCTATTGTACTCGGACATCTGTGCTGTAGCTGCGTGTGCGGCATGTGACAGGTACTCTTCTGTGTTCTGTGTGCATAGGAGCACTGCCTCATGGGCATTAAAGGAACTGTGCGCCGCAGTACAGATGGTGACTTCATCCATGCTAATGTTGATATTGACCTAATCATCACAGAAGAGCCTGAAATTGGCAACATAGAAAAACCTGTAGAGATTTTTCACATCATTGAGCATTTCTGCCTTGGACGACGACGTCTTCATCTTTTTGGAAGGGACAGTACAATTCGACCAGGTAACTGTTATGTTTATTTTTGTCAAATAGTTAAATTTTTATTTACTTTAGTAACCCTCTTCCATCATCTGTGGCCACCTGATGGGTTCTGATGGAAGCTGAGACAATAATGGGTAATCCTAGTGCATGATTCCTTCTGCCAGGACTTGCACCAGCTGAATCACTGTGTATTAATACATAACCCCATTTCTCCCACCATGGGATTATGGTACCATGGAAAGCCAGATGAGCTTTCCATAGTGGAAATCTAGTCAGGAGTGAGAAAATCTACTGGATGGAGAAATTTCCCAGGTTTCCTGCCCTCCCGTTCAGATAACTAACTAGCCTAATGAATGTTCAGCAACAGAGGGATTGTGGCATCCCTTGACAGTTCTCCCAACGCTTTGACAGTAGCAAGGTGACTTCTGCTCTAGTTAATGTTCTGTCTTTCAAATAGCAGAAGATTTTGGTAGAACTAAAGATCTCACATGCGTATCTTTTTAGCAAGAATGGCTATCTTGGGGTGAATCCTCAGCCTGTGTTGCAGGAGCATCATAGAGAACCCTACTGAGTGATATTACAGTTAGGTTATAATTTCTGTTACTGTTATGTTTGGGAGCAAGATCAAGTCACAAATCCAGTTTAACACTGCTTACTGGTAAGTTTTGTTTTATAAATACTCATTTTTAGAAGTAAATACTTGCTCAGATGGTAAGACCTTTATGCTTTTGTTTTCTCCATGTTATCTCTAATTGAAAAATGCTGAAATTATTCTGTATTCTGCTGGGATACTGAAATGTATAATTTCTATCTTTTTAAGTTCCCATTCTGAATGTTTCCTTTCTATTAAACTTTTATTTTTGGACTTAATAGTGAAGTAAACTCCACACTAGCTCTAGGAATTGAAATGTCTTTATCACGTGCAAGACAGAGTAGCAGAATTATCTGCTTGCAAAATTCGTATCAGTGTCCTAAAGGGCTTTCCAGACATATGTCATAGCTTAGACAGTAGATCTCAAGTTGATATATTTTTGGTTTATGTGAAGATCTGTCAGTCACAAAACAGTGCTGGTTGGAAAGCTACGACAACTATCAATCTTTTCAGAAGGAAGTTTTTTGTTAACCAATATTTTCGCCTCTTCATGTGTTTAATTCATCAGTGAGTATAACAAAATTCAGTTGAGACTTTTTTTCCCCATGTGCCATGTGTTTATACTTCTCAGAAGCATGGTTTCTTTCTCTAAGCTGATTTTAAATGCCTATGGACTTAGTGCCGGTCCTGTTGTCAGTATTTGAAGACCCAGTGTCTTACACTGGATGGTGCATCTGGCATGGTAAAAAATGTATAGAAATATATGGATCACATTGAAGGTAACTGCATTTTATTTATTTTGATGGTCAGGCCTCTCAGTTTATCATGAATGAGTGATGAAGGACTTTTAGTGCAGGAGAATACAGACTGGAAGAATAAAATCTATTTTGACACCTTTTTGGACTTGTGTATCTGTTGTCAATGACATTTCTGCCCTAAAGCCTATTGTGAAATACAGTTCAGCAGTCCTGTTTCTTTCAGCTGCTAATGGATGCTTGAACTGGCAGACTTTCTACCTTATGTTACGGGTAGCGTAGTCATACTTCCCCTACTGATGGGTACTGTGAGGGTTGGTCTCCGAACAATTCATGGTAACAGCATGCCCTTTTCAGAAGCAAGGGCAGGGAGTGGGGCAAGTGCTATAGCTGCACTTGCTTTAGGTTTGTTTAGCAGTTTTGTGTAAAACGTTTCTCCCCCAAATAGAGATTAATAGTCTGGATGGCAGAGGAGAAGTGGATACAAGTCCATCCATGGCCTGGTTTGCTGCCGGTGAATGCTAATACTATATATCAGTATACATCTGCAAGCAATAAGTTACCTAAATAAATTTCAAGGTGATGTTTCTCTCTTGCTCATATGACTAGGGAGTAGTGATTATTGGCCATTCCTATTCTTTGACTGGCCTTTGGCTTGAATTTTAATGATGATGTCAGTCTTAATTCTGTTGGCTACTGGTGTGTGTGTGTGTGTGGAAGGGGGCTGTCTTGTTTTGTAGAAAGACATTGTTCAGGTGTTACTTCAGTGCTGTTGTAGGTGAATTCTTATACATTAATGTCCCACAGGGACATGTTAGTCTGATTCAACTTTTGTATTTTTTAAATGTGGTGGTTACCCTGGAATTGCATTGCATACTTTAAATGCTATACTCATCACAGATCCTCACAGTGCTCTGTGAAGTATGAAAACCTAACCTCTCTCTCTCTCTCTTTTTTTTTCTTCCCCAAATAGGCAGGAAGCAAGATAAATGTTACGTAAACTCCTAGAGTAGAGAGAACAGTGTTAAAAGAACTGATCTTGGGGTTTTATTATTTTTTTCCTTATAAGCATGTTGTTGAGATCACTGAACTATATTTTTCTTCATTAATATGTGATACAACTGAAAATTAAATTCCCACTGACATTTTTAAGCAGTCTGAGCCCCATTTTAGGTCCGAACACTACTTAAGCTCAAAATATGAAGAAATAGGAATGTGCTTGTTTTAAACATCTGCCTGCCTTGATTCACTTGATGAAGCTGAAGTGCCCACTGAATGTTTGTGCATAAACAGGTTAATTTGACTCTTTAACCTCTTATATCATGTAGGCTTCAACAGAATTGTTACTGTGTTTTCAGATATGTGCTTGCAGCATGCTGGAGCATCTTGGCTGTGCTGTCACAACTGGTTTCTGGAGACAAAATTACCTAATTCAAGTTTACATGCCTTTTAAAAAGGGGAGAAGGAGGAGGAGGATGACATTATTTTTAAACTAGACTAATTTACTGATCTGGTTTAGTCTGGTCCCAGACTGGAAAACATTGGGTTTGAAAACATTGTTGTGGTATAATAACAAGTAGGAAGGAGGGGGAAGGGGTCTTGTGAAACCACAGGGTGAATGTTCCCATAACCATGTGTAATTTAAGAAGACAAAACAAAAAAAACCAACCAAACAAAAAAACAACCCTTGGGAATACCAAACTAAAATTTTAACTTTTCAACAACTCTGGATTTTCTAGAGGCAACCTTCTCATTCCATTGAATACAGGTGACATGTCGATAAGTGTCTGTCCCTATCACTTAACTGTTCATTTACTGGCAAGGAGACAACAATGGCCTTGAAGCATGATGGTTTTTCTTGCTTTTGTTGACTCTGGTTTTGTTCCCTAGGTTGGCTGACTGTAGGACCTACCCTCACAAACAGCAATTTCAATGCAGAGACGTATTCTTCGTACTTCACAGCTCCAAATTCCCACCTGACTGGCTGTACCGAAGAGATTGAGAGACTTCGGCCCAAGTCACCTCCACCCAAGTCTAAGTCTGACCGGGGTGGTGGTGCTCCAAGGGGAGGAGGAAGAGGAGGGACTTCAGCAGGCCGAGGAGAAAGGGGCCGAGAGAGGAACAGAACTAACTTTCGGGGTGAGAGGGGTGGCTTCAGAGGGGGACGTGGAGGTACCCATAGAGGAGGCTTCCCCACCCGCTGATGACTGTTAGGTAATTGCTTCTTCCCCCCATCCTATGCCTCATCTCTGAATCTTTTTCTTAGTCTTGTTTTTGCTAAAGTGAATTATTCTGGGGACTTGAGCTAGATGACTTTTAAAACTGGTTTTGGTGCAAGCAGTTACAGATAGTCTGCCTTCCAGTGACTGGCCTGGCACATCCGCTCAGCTGGCAGGCAGGGTCCTGCACCTGACAGCACTAAACTCAGCCTCCCAACAGCTTCTATTTGTCCAAGCAGAGCGCACCATCTCTTCAAACCATGGATGGGATTGAAGTGAAGACACTCGCTCTTCCCTTATGAAACTTGCAAGTTGTAGGCTCCATTAACTCTATTCTTCTCCAAAACATGGATTCCTCTTCCTTCTCTGAAGGTGCAGGTTTGGACTGACTTGGATTAATACGGTGGAGTGGGCGTGAAATGCAGTTCTGAATTGCATGGCCGTAGCAGACTTACTCTCTTATTCGTGGAAGAAAAAGTGCTGTGTCTATACTGACGCCTATTTTAACTTCTTTGAAACCAAGGAGCAAACTGAATAAATAGAATTCTATTTTTTCTTATTTGGTTAAAATTTCCCAAATGATTCCTGGGAATAGGGAACAAGTTTATCTTTTGTGGTGTATATGCACTGACTTTTCATGTCTGAGGTGGGGAGAGTGGTAGTTCTGTGCAGTTGTCTTGTGCTTCATGGAAAGCAGGAAGTTGTGTATTTATGTGCAGTCCAGAACGTCTGCAAAGGTCTGTATAGCTGCTCGAGTAGGGATTTTCACCCAGCGTCTGTCCACAATAGCCTTGTTCTTTGGTAGGGAAAACCAGTTTTATTGCAGAGCAATTGCAGTGTAAGTAGCAGAGAGACCTTGTTGGAGGTCGTATTGGAAATGCCAGGTGATCTTGTAAGAAAGAGCGAGTGCTTCCTGAAAATAATCACCTGGGTAATGAGGGTGCAGTAATCGAACCGAGTGTTTCGCTTTGCCCGTGGATGTTACGTGCACTGGAAGTAGACTGTTGGTGATCAGCTCCGGAGTACCGTGTGAAATGAAAGCAGTTCACTTTGGTGTATGTACAATATTTGTTTTTAGCAAAACCACAACTCTGAGCTTCTTGGCCAATACTTGGTAGACTGAACAAACCTGGCTGTTGAAGTCTCAAAATCTTAGGTGTTGGAAAATTGGCTTTTAGGTCTCATAATGTTTCTCTATTGAAGCCTAGCTTTTATATAACTGTCCTGTAAAGTAGTGGATTATTAAACTTGTTTATCAAATAATGTTGAAATATTTTTCTTAATATTTTGTGGGTTTGTTCTTGAGGTTTTGGAATTGATAAGTTTTACTGTGGTTTCCTCCCTACTGTTGTGAAAGAGAAGGTAGTAACTTTTTTCTTTTGGTGCCCGAAACGTTTGTGTGCAAATTTTTAGGGTCTGGTCAACTTCACGGCCTTGGTACTGTGCTTTCTAAGGGACTGCTGAAATGCAGGTGAAACTCACCTATTGCTCACATTTTGTTTCTTCCTGTCTTACATTGGCATGTCTCAAGAGTGAGTGACTGGATTTGGGGGGGGACGGGGACGACAGTGTTTTAAGGGTAGTGCCCATCTGACTGTCAGTGAAGTCTGTCAAAGACTACTTGGATCAGTGTTTGACAGAAGTTACATGCCACAGTAAGAAAACTTTTTCCTGATTGTGCCCTAATCACGTTCTTACTCAAAAAGCAAGTACTGGAAACACTTAACCTTAGGAAGTCTGCTTTTGTGCCAGTGACAAATCTTCCTTTTCTCCTTTTCTCAATTAGTAGAAAATGTTAATTTGCATTTCCCCCTTTTAATTGTATGCCCACAGCTGATACAGTTCAGTGCTTAGCCTACTCTTAATGTAGAAGATTAGGCCACACTGAAGAGGAGACTCAAAAATAACCAGTTGAGATGGGCATCTGTGCCAGTTTGCAGAAGTTGGGGTGCTGATCAAGACTTCAGTGACTTGGGAAATTAATTGCATGTGGTCTCGTAAAAAGAAAAAAAACCTCTACCATATAAATCCCTCTTGAGCATGCAGAGTTAGTTTCTTGTTTTTGCCCCTCAAAGCTGAAATAGCTAAGGAAAAAAGAATATTGCTCCACAGAGTGTTAGATTAGATCTGTCTGGATGGGCCAACTCACCAGAGAAGTGTAGTGTAGGTGTCGTTGACAAGCAACTGACCTTACTTTTTTTAATTGAGGTTGACAGACAGTTACCTATGCTCTGTGAAGACAGACACCTGCTGGTCCTAATCTGAAGGTGGTGTTTCAGATCGATTGCCTGTAAAGGTAAGACAGTAGTGCGTGGGTGTGCGTACCCAAAGGCGCGTACTTGCGGTTGTGGAGATGATACTTAGAAAACATGGTAGTGAGATGCTATCCCCCCCCCCCGGTTATATAGAAAAAACATCTGGTCATCTTTTTAATCACTGTTGATTTGGACTGTATCTAAAGTGGTGTCTAGAGATGAAAAGCTTTTAATTTCATTACCGGTTGTCAGTTAATTTCTCAGTTGTAATGCTTTAACAGAAGGAGGAGGATAGCACTCATCATCAGTGAACTGATGAGTATTTCATTTACCGCAAGTAAGTAAGACTTAATTTGAGCATGCTATCCTTGATGATAAAAAGCCTAACAAACAAACAAGTTTCTTACTTGCCAATTTTACTGAATGCCTAATGCCACCAATCTGATTTGGGGTGCCTGTCTAGATCTCATCATGTCTTTCCATTCTGGAAGAGGCTCATAGTATCTTGCACTCCACCTGAATTGAGTGAGTGAAGGATTCGACAGTTGCATCAACAAGATACTTGGGATGTCAGCATTTAGCTTCAAAGGGGTTTTAAGACATCAGTCAACTGTAAATCCAGTTGTCAGTTTGAGAATTCTTTCTACCTTCTGATGCTGCTGGTTACCAGAAGTTGGTTGAAATTCTGGATGTGCTGTGTGGGTTAGTGGGCAATGCTCTTGGGGGTTTTGGGGTTCTTCCCCAGCACAGTATGATGAACACAGGCTCATGGCGTATGTTCATAGATACCAAATGCTTTGTTCAGTGGAGTGGGATTTAGGCTGCAAACTAAAACACAATTTTGATCTGACAATGGCAGTAAGTCTCGGGATTAATTTTAGAATACTCAGATGTTTTAAAATCTTTGGCAGGGGATAGAAATACCCAGAATGCACTCTAGAAAAGAATAAATTAACACTTCAAGGCCATTACATTGAAAACATCTATAACTCTTGTTTCTTGAATGTGGCTTTTTAAGGATACATTTAACTAAAAGTGATAGATAATGAGACCCACTGTTTCTGTTTGTAGTACAAAAAATGATTTATCCTGCCAAAATTGGTAAAGAAGTTGGTGGCAACTTTATTGCTATAGTAGAAATTGCCCAGTGTAATGGGAGGAAGGTCAACTTAATAACATGGAGGAAAGCTTGCTAATCCTTTTTGTAACAGGTTGAGAAAGCAAGGAGTAGTTAAGTTGTATGGTGAAACACATTGAGTATAATTATTGTAGCAATTAAAAAGGAAAAAAAAAGGGCCTAACTCCTGTGAATCTGAGTTGAGTATTACAGTCCTGCTGTTTGTGCCGGAGACAAGAACTGCACTTGCAATATGTCTGTGCTATAACGTCTATGATTGCTGGAAGAGCTGTTGTATCAATGTGTATCTTGGTGCTAGTTTAGCCATTATGATGCCTTAATGCAGGTAGAATTAACTCTGTGTGAAAGGCCAGAGCTCTGACAAATTAGCTATGCCAGTATAAATAGCTTTGTCTTACTGCAGCTTTGTTCTGAATAGCACCTCAGTGCCTGAAGTCCTGGCTCTCTGTAGGCTTTGCCAGCGCACAGGTAAGTAAGTAAGTGACATGTACACCTTCCTCCAGAACTGTAGGTGTGACATGCTGCCCTAAAGCAGTTGATCAGTGTTGCTTGCATGGCCTGAACTGGCCAAGTAGAAGATGCATGTGGTTGCGGTGCAGACATGCTCTTTCGGCCATCAGCAGACTCCATGGAATACGGTAAGGAAACAGGCGCTGAGCAAGTGTGGCTGAGGCAGGAGCTGTCTGGCGAGCAGCTCACCAGCTTCCTACCTCTACAGGGAAACTCTCATTCATTGCAGTTGCTGTGAACTTTGTTCAGCAGCTGAGCACAAACGTTTCCCTAATTACACTGCCTTACTATGTAAGAATGGCTGTGTCTTCCCATTTCCTGACTCATTTGGTAAGTCATTTTTCTAAAACAGTTTACCTGCCAGGCTGTTCTGGCACATTTGAGACCTAGTTTGAGCAACTTTCCTCGCTGTAACAGGGGGGTGATGCTAACAGCAGTAACACACTGCAAATTCTGTAGTGCCAGATAAGCTTGCCTGTCTTTACAGTCGGTGTAGGAGAAGGTGACCTACAGTGGTCTTGACTGATGGTGGTGTTTATGCTGTGTAGGAATTATTGTTGCTAATTTTACTTTGCCGTATTCCCTGGCTCCTGAAGTCGGTGCAACAAACCTTCTGCATTGTCTTGCTGTGCTTACAGGGAAAGGCACTGCATGAACCTTGAAGCCAGTTTCTGTTGCTAGTTGCCCTAAACACCCCTCTGTAGTGACCTGGGCTACTAGTTTTAGGTGCTAGCGTTTAAGAGGTGTTGGATAGCTTTTGGCAGAGGCTGATAGCATAAAAAACTTTGAGACCTTAGTGTATGAAAGAGTAAACACACACATGATGATTATATTTAATAACTGCTTATTTCTTTACACATAGAGTTGCTGGTGTCATTTTACAAAGTACACTGATTTGGAATGGCAACAAATACTTTTTACAGGGTAAAGTCTTCAGCTAAAAAGTGCTTGAATTCAGTCCAAGGATCCTTTTGTAAGATAGATAGCCACTTACTTCTTTAAGAGCTCTCAGCCAATGCTCAAGGATACAACTGTTTTGATAAAGCTATGAAAAAAAATATGCATCTTGACTGCTTATCTTGGGTATTAAAATGATTAACACTAAGTAATGACACTAACATGTTTAAAGGCACTTTTTTTTTTGAGTCTCAACTCTTATCCTTACTTTTGAGGGGTTTTTGCTTTCTTTGAAACACTGATTTTTGTAACAATAGCTTTTCAAGTTTGGAAAAGTTCAAACCTCACATGCAGAGGTGTTGGTCCTAAAGATACAAACTGATGAAGTATCTGAGGTAAACAGCTCTTCCAAAGATGCTGGCTTTCTAAATTCTACCTTAAATATTGATACTAGCAGAGGCTTATTTTTCAAAGCGGTGACTGTGGAATAGACCAGTCATGTGAGAGGAGGTCACTGTAATAGAACTGGTATTAAACAAGAGGCTTTCTTTTTATAGCACCACAAATAACCTTTGGTTAATGTGTCAACTGTCTTACAGTTGACCTGCCACTGAAACTTTGAGGGACAGATGTTTATTTATCAAAGTTTTATTGGACATTCCAGTTAGCAAATGCACTAAATAAAACCTAACGTGTTCAATTTTGAAAATGTAATTAAATAGTATGCTAAATTAATTGCTGCCCTTAAGACTAGAGAGTTGTACCATAATAGTGTGGCATTATCTGCCAAACTTAGCAACAGGATTGTTTGGTTACTGTTCTTCCTGTGGTCTGTTGTTGTTAAACTTGAGTCAAGTCCAGTTATAAACAGAGGCATTTTTGTGTCCTGGTTACCTAGGGCTCTGTTGCTGTAGGAAGTAATGCTTGTCCCTTCCAGGAAAAAAGGGATTATTTTTTAGAGGTTAGCTTTACATGAAGAACTTTGAAGTACTCAAATTGAACTACACGATTATTGCAAATCTGATTCAACTGTATGCCCTTACTTAGAAAAAGCAGTGTTTTCTATTTTTTTTTTTTCCTCTTCAGTATAGATTTTTAGCATCTTTCCTGGTACTTGTACAACTTATGACTAGCAAAAGGAATAATTAAGAGTTTTCTAAATTATATTTTAATAAATGCATCCCATATGCTCTTAAGCGTTGACAGTTTGAAATCTGGCACTTCATTTACTTAGAGAAAGAGTCAGGACTCCCAGAAGATTAATACCTGAGTGCAGAACTTCCTATTCTACAGCTTAATAAGTAAACTAAATACACAGTGAGAGTTGGTGTGAAATGAAACTGTACAAAAAGAGCACAGAAAAGGTTCACTAAAGCACAGCAGAATGCCCAGGTATGGTGGAGCTGTGGGCCAGCCTTCAGGCACCAATGACTGTCCCTCTTGCAAAATCAAAAAGAAACTGACAAAGCATTCTTTGAGTTTCCTTAACTGAGCAGCTGGCAGATCTCTTTGTGAACACAGCATAAGAAATCCACGTAAGAAGCTCCTCCGTAAATACTCTTGTCTTCTACCAGGAACTGTCGGAAAAGCACCTCTGGCTGCTCCCGTTGTTTCACTATAATCAGCTGAGAAGATGAGATACATAATTTTAGGGTACAATCATACTATGGCAGTAGAGTTTTCCTGTATCTGTTACTGTATGCTGTTGGGGGGGGGGGGACACGACCAGTAAATCTCTACCTTTCAGTAGCTGTATTTACAAACATAGGAGAGAGACTAGTGTGAATTAAGGTTTGCAGAATGAAATGGTAACCTTTTAGACTCAACTACCTCTGAAAATATCTTTTGATTAAGAATTAAACATGAGATGTTTGTGCCTACAACGCATGCTGCAACTCCCAGCAAAATTCCTGATAATGTAAAACCGTTCACAGCTACCAGTAAGTTTTGTCAAAGCCAGTAGTGTTCTTTTGAACATGTATGAGGAATGAGTTGAGGCAGAGAGAAGTTACCTTCATAGTGTAGGGCTTTTGGCTCTGGATACGCTCCAGTATTGACTTAAGTTTCTTAGAAAACGGATTGTCCAGGTCAGGCAGTGATGTCTGTCAGAATGAAAGCACGGGAGGTTGTTATATGCCAGTCACATCTTTTATGCATTCATACAAGACTAGCTGCTGATATTTATGATGCAAGTTACTGCAGATTTTGGCTCTAAACCGGGAAATGCCATCTCCTTCACCAAAGTATGTCTCTTGTCTGTCTAAGCTGTTTTTCAGTTTAAAATAATCACTATATGAAAATTCATTATCAAGAGAAACATTAACTATTGCAAAGTTATTTGTTCCAATTTTAGCAACACACATTCAATAGAAGTTTTAATAACTAAAACAGTGGAAGTTTAAGGTGGTTTAAAAATGCTGTGAAAGCTTCTCTCCTGTAAGCATTCAGCGTGTTAAAGCTTATTAAAGTTTTAGGTATGTTAAGACAGTTCTGGTGTCTTAACACCTTCTGCTGGTCACCTGTTTCTGCTTTTACTTGAATGATGAAAATCTGTCTCACTTGTTTCAGTAGCAGTCTGGTCTAACTAAATCATAAATTCTGAAAAAGGAGGACTAGTCTCCGTCTACTCACAGCCTCGGTGCTGATGTGTGCAAAGGATGGCACGTTGAAAAGCCCTTGGATGAGCTCTGGGGGCGTGCTGACTCCCAGCCATAGGAACATACTCAGACCATTGGCCAGAAGGAAGGCCCCTCCTTCTGAGAGACGTTCCTCAGAGCAGCGGACAGCAGCTGGGACGGTGTCACTCTTCAGATCCAGGCTGTGCTATGGGGCAAAAATACACAACAGTTATTGTACTTGGTGACTTCAAGGTGACTAAAGCTCTAATTTAGATACTGAAAAGTAACTGTTGAAAGGTTTTGTACATCTTAGCGGTTCCTTTCCAGATTAGAGGAATTAGAAACCAGCCCTCTTCTTTTTCCGTTAGTGCACTGTGTGCAAAGGAAGACCTGCCCTACATGGGGAGACTGATCACTGCTGATCTTTTAGTAAAGCTGGCATCTTTCATTAGCCTGGGCCAAAACCTTGCTAAAAGTACAGTGAGATTCTTAGAGGATGCTGATGTCAGTGATTGATAATGTTACTTCTCCCTTTTCCATTAAACTAGAGGTTGTACCCTCCTACCTCAAGTTAGTTCAACTAGCAACTCTGTCACAGTAAAAATGTAATCCAGCATGGTAGTACAACACCTGCCCAGCAGACAGAATCTTTTCTGCACCTGTACAATTGTAAAATCACAATGTACTGAAAAAAGTTTTGCTGAAAATGAAAAGATGATGTACAAACAACATACTCACAATTGGCAGAAGCTGGGGATACAAAAACAACTGTGTGTCAGCTACCCCCATAGACATGACCAGCTGTCGGTGGTAAGCTCTCTCATCAGTTGGAATTTCTGGTCTGCCAACTAGCACACAGCTCTTCAACAGACAGTTCATGTACACTGGCAGCACCTTCATTGCATCTGGAAGGATGAGCTGAGAGGCAGAGAAAGCTTGTTACTTAGTATATCCCACATGCTGGGGAATGAGAGCTGGACTTTCAAACATTTAACTAAACCACTGCTTGTTTTCTTTGATGAAAAACTAGAAAACTTGTTTATATGTGCTGTTTCAAACCAGATGTGACAGCTCTGAATGGTTAATACATTTAATAAGAATCCAACAGAAATTTTTTGCCCTATAGACTGTAGTCATCATCTTGGATGCTGTTGTCTCCCTGTAACCCATGCTCATTTTTAGGTACTAAATTAAAGGGGAGTCACATAGGAAAAGTGGGTGTTTTTTCTCTGAACCATTAGGAGGCAAATGAAGGTCCACAGCAAGTGTCTCTCTGGTCCTCGCTAACATTAAACAAGTCAGTGCCCAGGCTTTTGGTTACTGGAAGGATTGCATGGTATGAATCGCCAGGACATAAGGGTGAATAATTTAAAAGGAAGCACCTGTTGCTTTTACTAGAGCCATTGAATTTTAAGGATGTGCTAATAATTCTAATCTTTATGTTACATTCAAGAAGAAGAAGAAAGAATTAATTTCAGCATTAATGTACAAAATTGCCAATTGTCATTCAAATAAGTCCTGAAATTGTCCTTTCTGGTACTGCTGATGTTGCAGGGTTGGTTGTTGTCTGCTGCAAAGCCTGGCTGGGGGAGGACCAAGTTCGGATGGGTTTTACCTGGCTTACTGCCGACGGGCTGGCACAATTCTTCCTGTAACAGGCCAGCATGTGAGCTGTCTGATTCACCAGGATCTCTCTGACCATCTTCAGTGGTTGGCTTAGAATGGCTTTAAAAGCTACAAATACAGAAGAATAAAAGAACATGCTAAAGATGGACACATACTCTTAAAAGTATCTGTATTCTGCTAGCTTCTAATTTTACTTAACCTGAGGTCTATGGCTGCTTTTTACTCTCTTTTACAGACAGCATCTTGGAGGATGTTTATTCATCTATCTTTGCCTAAAAAACCCCCCACCAAACCTCCAACACTATGATAGGATGTCCATTTCTACTACTGTGTCTATACGGTTTTGTGCATTACATGTTTCTAGCTACCTTCACAAGCATTACATTTAAGGCAGTATGTCTAAAATATGTAATCTATTTGTCTTTTCAATTTTATACTACTTCAAGAGTTGCTCAGGCTTGGAGCAGCAAGTTACAAAACACGATTTCCCTCTAGGTAAGCACTTCAGCCCCCTTTCTTTTTCCTTCCTCCACCCCAAAGCAAAAAAAGGAAACAAAATCCATCTGTTAAACTTTACCTGACTTAGCGAAGAAGTTGATAAGTGCATCTGTCTCACAAGTTTTGTAGACATCAGCTAACTGGGAACTACAATTTAAACCTATATTGTGTATGCGAAGTCTTCTTTGCCCACTTATTGATGTGTAGAGGACCGCACACTGTAACAGAGAAGCAAATTACCATTTATTTTTATTTTAAAACGAAAAGCTTCCATCACGCAAGAGCCACCTACTTTGTGCATAAAAGGCATAATACAATTACTTCTGTTACTCTCATTTGCTACACACTGATGGTATCATCTGAAAAACAAGAGACCACTGATTGTAAATCTGTAAGTCATACTGTGTAATCGTGCAATATTTGAACAGTTCGAATAAATGTATTGGAAAAGATGCCGCACAAGAGATAAGAAGCTTGCTTAGCAGTACTCTGCCCATCACATTATCTCTTGGCAAAAACAACACAAAACCCACTTCTTAATCTGAAAAGTTGAGTGGTTCTTTTTACGTGAATAAGTTGCTTATGAAGCAAAGGGAGGTCCTGCTAACCATGGGCTTACGTACTAAAAATCAAGGGTGTAACTTAAGAATTTCCTTACTACTCCCATTCTATTTCAACATAATGTTGATACTTCAATATAACATATGATCTAAAAGCCTGCAGGCCAAACACAGACTGCAAGCTACCTTGCATTAGATTCTTCCACAAGTATCTCTCATATGAAAGAGCTGTAAATGCAACATCTACATGGCCTATACATCCCTGCCACAGCTGCACCGTGGCTCTAGGAAGCAACTTCAGACTTACCGAACTGGATGTTTCGCCACACAGGGATTAACTGCTGACCTATGAAATGTATTTATAGGGGCAAGCTAAAAGCCAAGCAGAACAGAAATAAAAAGTTCAGATAATCCTGTGGCTTAAGTTTAAAACCTTGCAAGCAGTAACATTTTCTGTCATTAAACAAGAAAAAGGTCATGACTAAACACCTAGAATAGTAAACCACCAGATCCCATTCATTATCTGTTAATGGGTGGGATAATCCCATTCCTAACAAAAGATGTATCACAAGTCTGCTTGTTGGCCATTTACACAGAGAAATACCAATTATTGCCTAAGTGGCATTTCCTGGAACTGTTACTGAGGTCCCACATTGTGGACCAAGGCAGGACGCAGATTTCATAAGCTGTGGAACAGCCTGGCATTTTCAAGGTAGGAAGGAAGTTCCTGACGCACTAGGCAAAATTCCCATGCTAGTGGTGCTGCTGCAGCCAGTCTGATCTGAACTTGCAGGGCTATCCAGTTGAGCAGAGGACCATGGAGGGCTTGCCCCTTTCCTCTCAGAGACTGGAACCACTCTGCGCGGGAGAGAGGGTGCTGCGCTGTCTAGTAATTCGCAGAGTACGTTGTGATTCCAGCCGGTGAGTGCTGTGGGGCCTGAGGGAGCAGGGCAGCCAGCTGACACTTGCAAGCGACAACTTTCATTGCACAGGTACCATCGCTGGTGGGTCTTGAGCAGTCCGTAGGGTTGGAAGCGATGTTTAGCAATAGAGAACTGCTCTTAAACAGAGGTGTCACAAGGAATGCCACATCAATAACAGTTTCCATATAAGTAGCAATGAATCTTGTACTCCAAATAAGCAAACTTATTTAGTAAAATGGAAAAAATAATAGCTGACAAGGTCTCAGTGAGTGTTGAGAAAGCATTTTGGTATCCCCGAATAGAACATGCAGTATAGAGGTAGGCAAACACACTGATTGTCATGAGGGGCATTGTTTGTGCTTTTGAGGCAAGATGCAACCTTTGGCTGATAATTAAAACCTTTTTTTATTAGTGGTATTATGTCACCAGAGTCTGTGCAGGCTGTGCCTTGCTCCCATCAGTCCTACACCCTAATTTTTTTCTGTTATGGCTGAAGAAGTTCTTGCTCACAATTTCATGACACTACACGTAATTAAGCTTTATTTTACCTGAATTAGGGCTCCACTGTCTTCATTCAGTTTGTCATCATGTTTGAACTCCACTGTCACTGCCTTGTCACAGTCAACTGCTGCCATCTCTACATCTGTGGTGTTGTTCATGTAAATAGCACCAAAGAAGTCAGTAGCCCTGAAGCCTGCAGCCAAATTAAAACAAACATATCCTTTTATTTAAAAATGGCAAATAAAATTGACACTTTTGACTTTTTATGGTCAGTCAATTTTGCTTACTGAAACGAATCATTTTCCCTCGAGGATTTGCAGCCTCAGGCTGCTACCAACTGTCGTTGCTGATAGCATTTTTTGACAGCTGGGTGAGAGGGAAAAGCTGATGGACAAGCCACGAAGCTGCGCTGTGACTGAGACCACCCAGAACCTTTTGCACTGTTGATTTGGCCACTTTGTGTGTGTTTGTTTCTCAAATGCTTGCATTTGAGGTAAGAATGAATGCGTGAAAAGTAGACATAGTAATGTAATTTGAAGTGTGAAAATGAAGGAACATGTAAGTGTCCAGCAGCAACACTTTTTTATACAACTTGCTTGCAATCCAAGATGCATGCATAATGATCAGAAGCCTTACTTGTATTTGAAAAGTAATTATTATGGAGTCATATACAGGAAGGACATATTCATGCATTTTATCAGCCTATCCAATTACTTTTCAAGAGGTACATAATGAAGTTAAAACAGTTAGCCTGATCTTACACATGACCTCTACAGCACTATATTAAGTTATATATTGTCGTATTTATTCCTGTTTTATTTTCGTTCCCAACGGGCACCTTTACCTGTACTCGTCCGAACCCTCATTATTGCATCAAATCCGGTCTTTTTTTCTATGTCCTTCCTGAGGTCACTTAAGAACTGGGGACTGTCAGCATTGAGCTAGAAACGCAAAGCAAAAGCAAAAGTTGCAGTTCACCACCCGGTGGCAGCAACATAGCAGAAACCCAACCCTCTCCCTCCCCCTGTGATCCCCCCGACATCGAATCTGTTCTTTTCACATTTAACATCTCTCGTTCCCTTCAAAAAGAGAAGCAATGTTGATTGTTGTTTTGTTAACAGAAACATATGAAGGCAAGTGTCCACCAATTCATCACTAGGCTTGGACATCCAGAATTTCTATTCAATCAAATTATCTCCAGTAACATCCATTCCTGCACTTAACCTTGCAGCCTAGCTTGGATTTTACGGCACAGCCTTAAGAATTGCAGAGTAGCCTTGCGGACTTTGCAAAAAACGCTTTTTTGCAGGACAGCTCCTGATACAGAGGAAGTCCCTCACTCCCCAGAGAGATTCTCATGAAATTTTAAACAAGTGTTACAGCTTTGGGGGGGTGTGTCTGGGGGGGTATGTCTTTATCGTAAGCATTTTTATCTTTATATACAGGAGTAATTGACTTCCTTGCTCAGGTGCCAGCGTATTTAAGTAAGTGGATGGAATTTTAAGATACCAACCAGCTTATTACTGTTTTGAGATATATATTTGAGCCTGATCTGTCATTTCTAAGTTTGAATTTTATCCCCTGGAGTTTATAAGTAAGTTTTCTAGAGTCGCTCCACTTTTATGTTAAATGTCAAAGCACACATTGAAATGAAAAGGAAAAAACAACAAATCCTCAGGTGTTACTATCTGAAAGGCAGGAAACACACATCACTTACCTGGAAATTGTTGTACTTGTACAATGTTCCTCCAGTGTACATTGTGATGAGACCCATAGAGGCTACGTCCACATACTGATTTGGGAAGAGGAACAAATTCACGCAGCAGCCATTAGCCACACAGTCCCTGGCTAAGGCCTCGTAAGAATTTGCCTGGGGCTGGAAAAGCGTCTGCACAGAATTAAATAATACAAGTGTCATAACATTAGATACTGTTGGTAGCCAACCACAATCCAAACCCCCACTTGAAGAAAAAAAGATGAAGTGGAAGTTTAAAGCGAGGCATGGATTCGATTAAAAATGTGTTGCCCCTGCCCATACACTTGTATGCAGGGAACCAACTCGGTTCTTAGACAACTAAATCACTAAGAGGCAGGTAATAAAGGCTCTTGATGGGTGGAATGACTTGCTGCTGAGGGGGGTTCCTTTATGGATAAAAATGGTTGCTTTATGGTAGTTTTGACTTCAGTGTTCCTGTAGAGGCAGCATCAATGTATCTACATAATGTAATCAAGGCACAGTGAGAATGGGAATATTATATAATTAAACAAGACATCCTTGCAAAAGAAAATAAATGAAAAAAGGTCAAGCCTCTATTAGAGAAATTCAGCATAATAGCAGTCCCTTGTTAACTCAGAGTAGAAAATACCTTTTCTTTATCTGTATTGAGTAGTTTTTTGTCATCTCTGTTTCTCAGCTTCCCTGGTGCTTCCGCAGTTGGCAATGATGAATGGAAAATAAACAGTTTTCCAGCACATTCTGCAGCCTGTTTCAAAGACACCATATTGGCATATTTATTACTGCTAAGATAAACAAGTCTAATTTTCATACATTGTGGTATCTCGAGAGAACAGTGTAAACTTTCTGCAAGTTCCTCAGAGCTAAATAATTCATCTAAAGACTCAAAATTTGATGGAAATAAGTCCTGAAACAAACTGGGAATTTTACGTCAGCAAACAACTTGGTCTAACGCACAGATACATTGGTTGATGCGTTGTTACAGTGATTTTTCTATATAGGAATCTAAAATCTTGCATGGGCAAAACGAGGAGTACCTCTCTTGGAGACTTTCTAATTGGATACAAGCATTATGCAACAAGTATCAAAAGTACAAATACTAAATTGGATAAAATTAAAAGGAAATGTAATTGAACAGAAAAAATATTTCTTTCAGTTCAGGCACAATAGTGTTCACTACATTTTTATAGACAAGCAAGGATTATATTCCTGTACTAGATTCCATGTTCAAATCTATACTAAAGTGCAGGAGTATCAAAATTTGTAATGAACATTTCCTCCTCTCACTAAGACGTGAAGTAACTGCCAGTTGTTATTCAAGTCTTCTATTCTTACTTAGAACTCCAGTGAGAACATGATATTTACTGAGATGACAAAGTACTGACAGAAGACCCTGAATTCCAAAGAAGAAAGTAACAACAGTAGCAAGTACCACAGGCATCTTTGTACTATTAACAAGCTTTTCCACCAAAATTTAGAAAATCCAGTTTATCGCTTACTCTTGAGACAGGTAATGGGAATGATCAGAACAGAGTATTCCAGTTGGAAGGGACCTACTACAAGGATCATCTAGTCCAGCTGCCTGACCACTTCAGGGCTGACCAAAAATTAAAGCAAAGAGAAGTGAAAACTGATTAGAAATTCTGAGGTCTTCCAAGTATTGAAGAAGTTGGGTGAACGGAAGGAAGGAGGAAAGAGGGATTTGTCCTTTTCTTGCTCCAGACTTAACCGCACATCCAGGTTAAAACTGCAATACCTAAGACTACAGACACAAATCAGCTTTGGTACTCTTTCTCCTCCAGATCTTAAGATGTTCACAAGATAAAGATATTCCACATTTCAAAATAAGCTATGACATTCTTCTGGAAAAACTACAAAATCTCTTTGCTATGGCAGAAATACAATTGAAGGCAGCATCTTATAACAGAGCTGAAATTTTACCCCTAATACCTTTAATCACGAATGCCAATTTCTTCAATTCCTTTCAAGAAGCATTCTGCTGAAGACTGAAAGACTTATCAAATACCTATTTGTCATTATACGCATTGGGAATTACTGACATGGCTTTTGACAAATTTTCTAAAATGTATTTATATTATTTCTAAAAGTGTATTAAAATTAATCTCAAATAGGAACACAATCCATTTTATTCTTTTTAGACAAGAATTGTTTTCTTGAGCGCAGGTATATGCATATTAATAATTTACAGTGAAAAGCCTTACAAATTGTAACTTTAAAATAATGAGCTAAATGAAAAGCTTAATTAAGAGCTGCTTTCTTTTATAGCCAACATCAAAGGAAATTTACAATTATGGCCCTTAAGTTTGTTTCGTAGAAGTCAAGTATTGGCGAAGAGCATTCCAACGGAAGTGGTAACCAAACGTCTGTTTTGCACACATACCTTCTGGCAGTATGAATAAATAACAAGAAAACAGGTATTAATTAAATATTTGATAAACAGATTTGAGAAATGTTGTGTATTTTCAGTTCAACAAATTTATCTACTCAAAGTTCATGCTTTCCTATACACAGCTCGCAGATAAATCAACTATTTTAACACCACTGCCTGTTTCCTGCCCCTACAAATCTTGTGGTGAACCATGGTGGCATTCTTTTAATTGGCAGCGCTCCCTGGAAATGTCAGCACTTCAGGGGATGTCCTAGAAATGCAGAAAGCAACTGGGGATGCATCTTGACCTGTGGATTCATTTTCAGCTGTATTCAAGTTGTGAGAACTTGTCAGTTAAGCAGAAACCCTCCAACCCCCTACCCGATTGAGTCATAAATAGTCACAAAGATCTCGTTTTGCACAAGAAGACAGCAGAAGCAGACTAGGCAGGGCAAAATCGTATCTTACACTGACTCTTCTCCTGCCCTTCACACGTGCAAGGACTGGGTATCTGTACAAACATCCAGAGTATCTATCAGTTCTGCTGCAGTAACTAAACACTTTTTTATTTCTCTCAAATACTGAACAAGAAACTGACTCCTGCTCCTCATCTTCTCCTAAACATCCATTCTATGTGGAATAGACTCTAGAGACTGGTTTCCCTCAATAAGCAAAATTGGGAAGCAGATGTTATGCCTGTCAGTGTTCTCATTTTGACTAAAGCAGTTCAAATGTACTGTTAGAATAACGGAACATTAGTGCTGGAAACAATCATCGACTTTTTTTTCTATTTTACCATTGTGATTTGTAGGAGGACTTGGGACTGGCTTCTAGCAAACAGAATTTCTGCAGCTTATCAAGTCTTATTTAAGAGCTGTTTCTCTTACAGAGAGGAACATTCTAACCTTTAGCGCCTCCATGCCAGCCTGGATAACAGGAGCGAAGATGGTCTCACTCTCGTTAGTGTCTGCAAACATCTCTGGAATCTGGTCCAACAAGCTACGAAACACAAAAGGATCAGTGTCTCAACTGGTTAGCATATTTGGGATAATCCCCAAACATACCTTTTAACATACCAAGCCTTCACACAGAAGGCTGTTTTCCATGCAAATTTGTATTAAAAAAATATGAATTTTGATCACTCAATTTTTTAGGATTCCAGCCAGAATAAAAACAAAGTATAAATTTTTAAATTCTATGAGATGCACTATTTCAAAGCTGGTAACATAAAGGAACATGCAATAAATAAAAAATAGCTAAAAATTAAGGAGTCCTAGTGTGCTGTAAGGACTTACGAGTCCTTAGATCATATCCAGGTGTGCATCGTATACATCGCAAGAGGAAAAACATGCAACATGGCACATAGCCACAACACCCCTCCCATTTTTGAAGCAGCACAGCTGAAGATGCATGCTTTACACCTGGCCCAAATATGCTTTCAAATTCAGCACTGGGGGGTTGTTGATATCACTTTTTCTTTGCCTCAGAGGTGGAAATACATGACTTGAAGCATCTCCTGACTTCTAAAGTATCACAGTAAACACATGTACCCCCCAAAACCCAATAACACAATTGACTAAAAGGCATAATGCATATCATAAGCATTCAGATCTTATTCACATATGGAATAATTATACTTTACTTGGTAACAACAGATCGTGATTCCTGAAAGTTAACAAGGAAGCCATCCAGCAAAGGAACAAAAACTTCTCCAACATCTGAGACCACCATCATCTGAGGCTGAGCTAAGCTGCTTTTTACATTAAAAAAGTGGAGGACCTTGTTATAAGTGACAAAACCAACTCGAATTGCTGAGGATTCTTCTTGCTCTTCTCTGTAAGAAAAGCAAAAACAACTGGTTATAATTCTGAAATTCCGACCCTGCAATAAAAGCATCCCTCTGAAATGCAAGGCTGCTTTCAGATCATTATCTGTACTGGGAGCAACAAAGCAAACAACAACCAAGCAGATATAATGGCCTCAATCTTTGCCTTAGGTCAAATTAAAACACTCCGATAAAACCAACTGGTGTATTATTTACTTCTTTAAAAAAATATATATTTACATCAACCCTATCAACTGTGCATCCCATCCAAGCAGTCAAAACTCCTTAAGACAAAGAACAAACCATGCTGTCCTCAAACATGGAAAAGAGAGAACAGAACAATTAGTTACAAGATATAATCAGAAAATCAGTTTTATTTAGAACACATTGTAATGCAGTGACGCTAATGATTGGTGCCTAGTAAGAATAGTAACTAGGCTTGAATAATGTCTGGTGACTTTGGTGGGTCAATCTTCTGCTGCAGCAGGACTACTTTTAAGCAGCAAAAGCTGTTAAATCCTCCATAGCTATGTATCACACAGAAAACATACTGTAGGAATTACTCATTATTACTGCTAGTACATTCCCAGGCCAACCAAAGCTAGCAAACTGCTGCTGTGAGCTACACCTGCAGGAACACCACAGGCAGCAGGCTCAGTCTCTGTTTTTGTGGTGGTAACTAACTCTTCTAAGCAGTAGCCCACTCTGCCATTAGCAGCAGCATTAACAGTACTAGTTAGACCCTTACCAGGTTTGCAGTCCTAAGTTTAGTGAGCTTTTCCCTAAAAGGCAATCCTATTCAAAAAATTGGTCTTAATTACTACTAAAATAGCACCTTCCTGTAGCAGGGCGTTCTCTCGCAAATGACAAACCAAGCCTTTAGCATGAAAAATGCCAGATAGGAAGCCTGTGGTACTTGCAGTTACTACAGGTCAGCCCATGTGTTATGTATGGCAACATTAAACACTTAAGCAGCCTACTTATGGTGAGATGTCACAAAACCAGCAAATACCAAGTCTAATGCTTTTGCATGCAAAATATTCATATTCAAAGTACTGAAACTTGGAAATCCTCATTCAATTCCCAGCTATGCCACTGATTTAATGTACAACCTGAGAGGAAATTATTTCTCTATGCCTCAGTTTTCATTTGTAAAAGGGGAACAGCAAGAATTATTGTTTAATCTCACTAGGATGTAGAAATATGTACCACAAAGTTCTTTGAGACTGCAGCAATAGGAACCACAGAAATGGCCAAGCTGATTTTATTTTCTTTAGTTTATAAAAGAAGTCACTCACGGAAGACTATGACTGTAAAAAATTTAACACAAAAAAATATGCTACTCCACAAACAGGATACCATAATGTACACAGACTCATACAGATGGTACTATCACACCAAAAGCATTTAACAGAGCCTTACCTTAGTATTTCCAATTTCTAGGCACTTAGGGAAAAAAAATCTATTTATCCCTCACTCTAACCTCTGAAGAAACAACAGAATGTTAACAGTCACCCTGAGCCTTCACCACAGTAAAGCAGCCAGGGTCTGAAAATATTTATCCCCCTAAGGGAGTGTAAAGCCTTGGCCCCACCAAAATCAATGGCAAGGCCTCCATCCCATTCCACTGCAACCAACAGATTGCATTTCATGATTTCACAAACGCTTGCAGAATCGAAAGTCAAACTAAAGAGGAGAAACAACACAAACACACTTCTACTGCAATTCTTGTTCTTCTTATTGCAAATAGAAAAAACTGTCAGGCTTCTTCCTGGCTATCAAATCTGTTTGTCCTCAGAGAAAAAAAAAACCAAAAAAACCCAAAAATGTCATCAGCAGTTTCACAAGCTTCATCTAAAACCTTGAGCTTGGGAGACAAATCATTTTTCTCATCTACAAACTTTAACTCTCACGTCAGTCTAGAATGTTAATCTACCATTCGTGTTTTATGGGAACACAGCTGGATGGGAAAGTGGCTACTTTGATCTAAAACAAATCAATATTCTATATTGAACACACTCCACAGAGAAGCATTTTCAATAATTCCTCCAAGATACATTAACTCAAACAGATGCATCATTTCTGAATGTAAATTTCTAATCATTCCCAGCACTCGGACACTATTTTCTTAGTAACATGATTAACAGGGAGCATTCAAGAGCTTGATGAGGACAAGGTATTATTAACTTTCTGCACATATAGCACTTTCCCACTTCAAAGAGAAGTATCCACATCATCCTAGTAGTCCCAAAGTTGTTACACAGCAGGTATTTGGTACAATTTTTTCAGATACTGCTCTTGCCTGTGGCAGTCCGTACTGCCACACTTCATCCAATTTCTTCTATCGTAGTTTTAAAAGATTAGCTGTAAATGTAGCAGTCGATTGCCTATGTACCTCACACTCTATTTAGTTCTTTTTAAAGTCTCAGAATGAGACGTCTGGATCATATGTACAGAAATGCATTCAAATGTTTTGGGGCTTTTGGTGGTGGTTTTTTTTGTTTGTTTGTTTGTTTTAATTATGCACCTAAAAATCATATCTGCACAACCAGTTAGCCTGATTTTCTGAGCTCATAAGCACAATTTCTATAAACCCATTTCATCTAAATACAGCCAGAGGTTTCTGGTTTGGAACACATTAAGTTTGAAAATGTCTGCTCTAAAATTTCAAGCAAGCAAATGTGGTTTCTGCTGTGTTGCAAGTCTACAAAAAGACAAAGTTCTTAACACCAAGTCTTGAGCCACCTACCTTAATCCTTTCTTTGCTGCCTCTAACTTCTCACTTCGCAGCCATTTTCACAGGCTTACCTGGCACAGGCCTTTACACCAATGGCCTTTTTGTAACACAGATTGCTTTGCTACCCCAAGTCTGTCTTCTTAAAGATATGAGCATAGGGTAGATTTCCAGCACAGGGCTTTCACCTCATGTGGTAACAGCAGAATATTTTTGCAGGTGTCTTTGTCCAGTAACAGAAAATGAACAAGCAGTGACCTTTGTCTCAGCACCAAAACGGCAGTTTCACCACAAATTTTGGTGGAATGCCTTCTGTTTTTTTTTTTTTTAATTAGTATTGTTTAAAGACAACAGACAACAGAGTCTGAAGAAACTGAAGGGCTTACCCTTTCTTTATTTTTTTTATTGCTTTTTTCAGTGGACAAGAAAACTTTGGCCCTACAAACAAATTATATAGCAGCAGATCTCTGCAGAGTGCTGGTGAGGAAAATAATTAATGTGCCTTTTTTATGATGTAGATACCCACGCTTTCATTTTTCATCAACTTCCCCTATTCAAGCCTAAGTGTTTCTAAACTGCCAACTGCTTTTTGTTACTACACTTATGCCTTTTATTATCTTCAGAGTCATGATCAATCCTGACAGAAAGCTCTGAGATATGTTCAGGATAATATCAAACACTTGTGTCTCCAGTATAATCTTCAATGACAAAGTACTTGAGAGATGGCCTTACATGGGCATCTGACAAACTAACCCCCCACCCTGGACTGGAATTTCTTTCATGCACAGAGATCCCAGAAGGACATACGATAAAAGATTTTTAACATATCCCAGGTTATCGCAAGGATCTCGTCTCCCACCCTTCCTCACTTTGCTCTTTCCATTTCTTAAGTCTGTACTCCCTCTGCAAGTATTGTTATTCAGAATGCATTTTCCTTCTGTATGTTTTTCAATGCTTTTATATGCCTTTGCTGAGAAACATCTCGTTTACTTAATTTCTCAGTGTTTCACTGCTCTCATTTAATTATGTGTGTCTGCATTATTTAAACTTTAATGAAAACTATATTAATATACTATACTAAAAACTATACTAAACTACACTAAAATAATATACTGTCATTAATATTGATCGGCAGCAACACTACTACTGTGTGTTTAATGCTCACAAAGCAAATGTGCTGTATTTCATAAAATGGCTGTTGCCTACAAAATTTGTTCCCCTCTCAGATACATACCAGGACAGAAAAGTCTCTCAGCACAGCAAGAAGCTTTAAAAGTTTTGCTAATTAACAATAAGAGCTAAAGATACAAGCCACCAACACTATGGCTTTAGAGAGACTTGCCATTCTTGAATATTCTGTTTTTGATATTTCCCTGTTTAATTTAATGAGAAAAGCAGCATTGCGATAAACAGAACTACAGCAAGTAAAGTCAGAACTACAAGCTGGGACTTAGCTGATAATACCACTAGAGTTCACTACAAGAAAGGGAAAGAATGCAAGCTACATGAGCAACTAGTATGACAGATTTTTTCCATTCATATAGTAAGCCCAGACATCAAAGTTTAAGAACTACCAGCAGTGTTAAAATTAACATTTGGTCACTATCACCCCGAAATGCCTGTACTGTAAATTCTGACATTTTCTGTAGCTTGTTTTTACCTCTCAACATGCAAAGCTACATGAAAACTGCAGTGTATTGAGTTAAGCAAAGCACACGTTTCTTTACCTTGGAAGTTTATCTAGCAGAGTCTTCAGTTCATCACATATGAGTTTAACTAGGCCACTGTTTATGTTTCTGTACGATACATCAATCATGAAGATATAAGCTGGTGGCTTTGGAGGCTTGTTGTTCTACAGAAAAAAATGACCGTTCACAGGGAAAATTAGACAGTGTCCTGTTATGTCGAAAAAAATTTACAGGTGGTACCATAAGGCAATCTAAATACAGCATTCAGTTGTTTGAAAAATGCTGTGAATTATAAATGATAACTACTGCAGAAAGCTGACAAGTATTGGGTCAAGTCCACCCCTGGAATAAAATATTATTACTGGAAAATAGCATCCTAATGGAATAAAATATGCGAAGGCTTAACAGTTTATTAGATAAGATGAAACACAAACATTTTCTGCTCAAATTCAAGTGTTTACACAAATTTGCCTTTTTTCTGTACCCATACTGTTTTTTCATTCCCTATATCAATACGCAATACCATTTTGGTAATGTGAACACTTAAATTCAGGTTTTGTTAGCATTTGTGTCTAACAACTGTTAAGTGATTTCTAACCAATCTGAAAAGAGAAAATAAAACTTAGGTACTGAACTAGAATTAAAATATCTCAGTTCTTAGCAGTACCAAGTCATGATCATCTGCATCCTGCCTTTCTTGCTGTCTCATGCTCTAACGCATTCTGGACAACTGAACTGTTCTTTCAGGAATAAGCTGACTTTCTGCAAGATAATCAAAGCATGAGACTGGAACATTCAATGTATGCAACTGCTGCATACACAGCAGTGACTTGGGCTGGTATGGATTCCTTTGAGAATTCCTCTTACTCGTAATGTAAGTGGCATACAAATTGTGACATACACTACCGACACAAGTTTCTGTAAGTAAGAAAAAGTAAGATGAAGGGGTTTTGTTTCCAAATAAAGCAATGTAATGCTGAGAGAGGTACCCAGGAAGAAGGTCATATAAAGTCAACATAGCAATGGTAATCATCATACTCCCTAAGATCAGTTTTCCTAATTCCCATTAAGACAAGTAGTGGACACGTGGTGTCAAATTCAAGACAGCTTTTCCATTATACTTTTTCACTTCCTTCATATAGAGTTCTGACGACTTAACCAAATTATACTTGTTAAACTAAACCTCAGAAAACTCCATTTAAGAAAAAAATCATCTAACCCTTGAATTATGACTTATCCATAGTCCTGGCACACTTTAAACTTAACATTATACCCTTGATCTCACTTTATTTGACTCATATAAAACAAGATTAATTCCTGTGAACTAAAACTAGCCAGTATTTTTAAAAGCTGCTCTGTTTACTGTATTTGGATTCTAGTTTCAAAAACGGTATCAAACACTACTTCTAAACTCTTGTATCGCATCACCATTTATAAAGAATCCCTGCATAATTTCTGACAAATATATGGTAGAAATGAGGGCTTGTGCTCTTGCCACATCCGCTTAGCATGAGCGCCATAATGCAAAACAGCTGTTATTTGTTAACATTTTTTGTAGCTGTTCATCTTTGTCATTTGATAAGCACAAAGGGAAATGACTTTTCACTTCTGTCTTAAACTGAATTTATAAAAGAATTAAACCTTTGCAACTTGGAGCAAAATGAAAAATAAATTATAAAATAATGTTAACTTCCGTAAAATTTAATGACTCAGCATTTCCAGCATGAGTGTTAAATTTGTAAGAGATTTCTTTTTTGTAACATTCTAGAAGTCTACGGACAGGTCTTTGCAACAAGAATACAGACCATACTCAATGACTTCTCAAGGAAACTCCCTGATTTAAGCTATATGGCAAAAGCCATTGCACTGAAAGATGCAATGTGATGACGACTGCATCACACACGGTTACATTCTGGAGTAGAGAAAAAGAACCATGAAAATAGCACAAAGCCATTCAGTACACATGAGTTTTCAAATGTTTAGCTGCCAGAAATCAGCAAAGCTTAACCAAATTTGATGGAGCTACACAGGATGTACACTGAGGATCCTGCACTGTATTTCTGTAATGCCTCACTACAACTCTCTCCTGTTCCAGGGTTTAACCCAGATTTCAATAACATCTATATAGGTCGTCTCAGGGATTTCACTGGATTTTGGAGCAGTACCCTAGCAAGAAAGCAGAATTAAAACTGTTCATTTTCTTCATACCAGCAATAATTTCATGGTCTGAGGAAGTTACTGGTACCTACTTCAAAACTTTGTAGGATCCAGTTGCCTTGCCTAACCTTATCATGACCTTAATTCCACTGACAGGAAGAACATTCTGCCTGTTTTTCAGCAAGAACAGAAAAATATGTCCATACTGTGGACAGAGGAAGTCACACTTGCGGTTTTGTAAAATGAGCTAAAGTTTGAAAAGTTTAAGTAATTTATGCTTTTGGAAATATCAAATACAGTTCTCTAATAAAATCAACTACAAATATTTACAGTGACTTGAGTGGGCTTTGGATTGAATTCTGCAGTGAGTTAATATTAGGAGAGAGAACCCATTCCATTGTAACTTATTTACTGGTCAGAACACTGAAACTACTCTTGCCAGGGAAGGATTACAAGGTCGAATTCCCTTGCTAAGGTTTTCAATATTGGGAAGGCAATTTAGGCATGTGTCTGTCTTCAAAAACCAATAGAAGACATGCATCTGAAATGCAACACTGCATCAGAATTTCAACTGTCTCCTCTAAACAGGGCAACATAGTAGCTAGGACCAAAAAAACCGCCCCAGTTGAAGACTGGTGATCCATAACTTTGCTGCACTGTTTGTTATTCTTACTCGCTAGTCTCATACTCTGCAGCACAAAAGAACAAAACATAATATTGTAAGCTTAAATTCTCCGCATCTATCTATGTTTTCCAGAATGTTCCTGGAATCTGATACTCAGCTTACAAGTGTATTTACTCTACTGTAGCTATTTAAAGGATTTTGTTTGTTTTGACATAAAATTGTAAATTAGTTTGCATACTGGAAATACTCACTCGGCAATAATCCAAAGTAGCAACATATTCATAAGATCCCAGAGATAGCTCAGGCCTTTCATAGTGGTCTACCCGTCGGCCAATGTGGTCCAGATGTTGAAAGAAGAATGGAGGGACTAAAAGCCAACACAAGAACAGGAAAAAGAAGTTTATATTTTGGGAAGGAGGGGAACAACCCAACAATTTCTTTCAACAGATACAATGTACTAATGTAGGTTCCTGTGTTACTATCAAGGGAAGAGTTTAAACACTTAACCCAGGTTGCAATGAACCCAATTCTTCCCCACCTAGGCTTAAAAAAAACCAACCAAACAAAACCCCACAACATTCTAGTAATGCCAGCTCCTTTTGCATTTGGAAGACAGGGCATATTCCCCTATAAATGTCCATATTCTCCCACCTCTACATTGTCAGGGTTGAGTAGGTAAAACTGACCCAGGTCATTTCCACAGGCAGGAGCCTGTTACCCTCAGGATACAGACTTAACAGTGACTATTTTGGCAGTAGATACAGTCTACTCATAGCTTAATTCAAATCACCGGAGGCAGAGTTCTGCAGAGGGACAGCAGTAAAAACAGCACTTTTCCTAAAGTGTGTACTGCTTTATTGAAAAATACCACTTCACTGGAAAGAGCTCTACAAGATTCACAACCCTGGCCTACTGTACAGCAAAGTACATTGAGTCCATTATACCGGGAACCTTCTGCAGCTACAGATAAAAGGTGCAGGACTCCAAAGCATTAAGAAATCAAGTGGGTTTGCCACCAACAATTTATATACAGCTAGTCTAATAGTTAAGAGTCACCTTGGGGAAGAGTCACCTCTGGATTTTAGCTTCTCTTTCTTCAATCAATATATATTTAGAGTTAGAATGCTTATTTTTTCACATTTTTGCCTGTAAAAAGCATATGTGTGTGTGAGTGGGGGAATATCTACCTTGTTTGTTGGCCATTTTTAGTCCTCATTAAAGTTTTTCTTTAAAGTGCTTTCTGACTTGGATAAAACACTGTAGTAATGATTTAAAGCAACACTGCAACTTAAATGTCTTTCTTAAACTCTTCACAATGCATTTAGATTTCTCTTTTTGAGAGTTTAAATTGCTAACAAACTCTGAAATTTGTTATCTGCTATGCTTGCACAAACATTTGAGCATCAAGCAGAAAAGAAGTTGGAATGAGTCTTTCAAGGTTCACGTTTCAGAGTTGAAAAGATTACTGTATTAGGGAAAGCACTATACCGCTGTGATCCAGCTGAGGAAATCCAGCTAGATACAAATGTCTAGAAAGGCTAGTTCTGGCAAAGATTTGGGATTTAGCCAAGAGCACAAGAACAGTTATGAGTCACATGCAGCACACTTGAACAAATATGGCATGGTATCTTCTGTGAAAACCAACACTTGTCACAGTAAGATTAATAAGTTATTTAACCATTGCATCCACAGTCATGGACATGGCTGTAAATATTTGGTTCTTGCTCAGCATTTAGATTTCTTAAAGAAATTAATTTTTTTCCACACAAAAGTTGCTTTCAGTTAGCAATACAAGCAGCTTTGTATCCTATGTTGACATAATATTTTTATATAACGTTTTGATGGTATCAGACTGGACTTCATGACTCAGCATTATTTTTCATGCATTTATTTTTTTAAATCATACTAAACAAATGTTTCTACGTGTTTTTCTGGGGTAGTATTTTTATTATTTGTGAAATAGGTCTAGTTACTGCATCTCACTATTTTCTCATCAAGTCAGCAAGTCAAGAAAATCATTTTAGGGATATAGTTTCTTTTTAGTTTCATGGAATTTGTATGAATCACAGATCAGAGAAACATCACTTACCATCATTTATACAATTGCAAAATCCACACTGGTATCTTCTTCCACCTTCAATAAACTGCATGAAAGGACACATATAAGCTTTGCACCGGTTGCATCGGATTGGTCCAGTCTCACCATGGTTTACAACATAAAGAGGTGTCTAGATGAAGAGGTACATGAAGTTACAAAAAGCAATGCAAACTTGAAACCAGATAAAGTCAGCTAGAAAGCTACTGCTCAGACTTAAGTCTTGTTAGAGATCACCTGATCAAGAGGTTATTCATGGTTCAGCCTTCACCCAGAATCTGCAGTACAGTTGGCTCAACCCCATACATCCCTTGAGGGGCTAAATTTACAAGTTCACAGGCCATACTCTGACATTTATTAGAAAGAGAGTAAGGATTCACACCAAAAGCCTCGAAAGTTTTCAAAGCATTGGAAGTTTAGGGCTCCAGGCTGATTTTCTCCAGCAAAAGGTTTTTACAGCTCACTAAGAGAAATCTGCTGGAGGCAGCTATTTGTCTTCTCTGTCAGACTGAGCTTTTCCTGAAGAAATCTATTGCTGCTCAGCTATTGCAAACCATCTTTCAAACACGTATTAGCTAAGAAAGCTTCAAATATTTTATCCTAAATGCTGACCCCCCAATTCTCCCACATTACATGCTATACTAACGTTTAAATGTGTCAGGTCACCAGCTAGAGCGGATTTAGAAGAAACGCTAATATTTATTGAAAGAAAGTACATACAGCAAACAAATACAGTATCTCAAACACTTGTCAGTTTAATTACACTGCCCATGCTTGCTTATAGCCTCTGCCAAAAACCACTATGGAAGACATTTTCCAGATGCCTCTTTCAGTAATAACTGTGCAGCAATTGAAAGATTCCTGCGATTATACTTAACATTAGAGAAGTCATACATGAAACCACTATAAAAACGGAAGTTTGCTCAAATATTTGTGAAACTGTTTTGTATTCTTCTTTTTTCCTTAGTCCCTTCAATCCCAACTAAAAATCTCTCCACATAAGAATAAGAATAGAAATCCAGAGTTTGGACACATAACAGATCTCTACAAGAAGAAAAATGCTGACAGCCTTTGAATGCTAAAACATTACCACTAGTATATTCTTCTTTTTTTTTTTTTTTTTTTTAATTATTCTGTCTCTTCTTATGGCACGGACATATTTCATCTATTATACACTTTATCTTTTATTGGAGCACAAGAGCCTTTGAATACCCAGAAAATCATTCATGTCCTTCTAGCATTCACTGCTTACATCTATTTTATTGTTTCTTTATATTTTACAGAGACTATTTTACTCATTTATTTCTCCAAAGGGTTTAATGCTTTTTGCCAAGGATTTTATACATACGAGTAGATTTTTACTACATGGGTTTTAAGTGCTCCCTCCTACTCCACTGAGATATTATTTTACTTTGTGTTCTTTCTTCTACGAAAATTGAGTTTAACACAAATTAACCAATAATGTCAGCTGGCAAACTACCAGAGTCGTTTTTCAGACATGAAAGCCTTGGCTATAAAACCTGCTCATCAGCCACAATCGCTTAATAAGTTTTAATACTTCTGGGTTTTGCTCATTACTTGGCAATTTTCTGATTACCATTCTGCTGTATTAGTTTAATGAGGCCTGGATCTGGTTTGCAGTTAATATTATTATAGTGTCTGACCTGGTAGAGGGGAAAAAAAATAAGACTGAAACAACTCCTAATGCATTTATACACGTTGATTTAGTAAGTTTAAACCTTGGTTTGACACATTTAATATTATCCAAGAGTAAAGAAAAATTACCCCTAAATGATCATATTTTGAAATACCAAAAACAATCAAAAAATAAATGCCATGAAGTTCAGAGCCTAGGTGTCTACACTCTTACACATACTTACTAAATTACCTTTTTAAAGACAGCAGAAATAAAAATAATGGGGTTTTTTTTCCTTGTCTTTTCATATTTGGAGTGGAAATTTTAGTTTTCCCCTCCCTTTAGGTTTCTTTTTAAAAAATTACTTATTACAAAGTCCTTTTTAAAATGTGGGGTTAGAGCCTCAGTAGCCTAAGGGTTATGTTTGCAAAGATTTACTTACATGCACATTTACCTTTACGCATTAAATGGTTGTCTTGAAGTTACTGAAATTGTGCAGTGCATGAGGTTAAAACATGTACTCAAGTCTTAAGAAAATAATATCCACAGGCAGTGTTCTGTAAACATACACTAGGCTGCATTCATTTTGTCTTGCCCAGAGAAATAAAGGATGAAACACCAATAAAATCATACCACAGAAGCTAGCTATTTTTTCTTCCTAATAAGCTTGCAGAAACTTAAAAAAAATAAAATTAAGGGCGGAAAAAAAATCAATGAAGCAAAACCAACCAAAAATGTATGTGATAGAATTAAGGGTTTTGTCTAACCAAGAAAAATCCTGCAAAAAAGCCTTACGTGTACCTTAATTGATTTATCCATTTGGAATTTTTTTAAATTAAATGGAATTTATATTTTAGTATTTTCTTTAAATGATTTAAAACGTTACATCAATAATAAACACATCTAATAATAAAGCTATCTGTATGATAATTTCAGAATAAGCACTCAGACCAAAAGCGTCAGAAACCCACTTCTTGATGTGAACAACACAGTTGTGAAAGAAACTTTACCTCAATAAAGCTGAAATCTTCTAGGGCATTACAGCACAAGACTAGACATTCTACCCATCAAGAGAAAGTAATTTGGGTATGTAAACTGCTGTTGCATTTCCAACTGTCAAAATAACTTCTGTCAGAGTGAAATAACTTTTTAAAAATAAATAGGTAGATCTCCACAGGAATGTACAAAGATAAATAATACTGTACATGCATTAAAAAGCATAAAATAAAGTTATAAGTTTCAACTAATGAATACATGAAAAAAGGGTCATAAAAAAGACACGGTACTAAATGGGAAAGCCTTGTTTGATGTGCTCCACTTTCTGTAGATGTCACTGCATACCAGAGGATAAAGCAGAGATCTGTTTATGGTCCCATGGAAGTCAGTGGCAAACTCTCACAGGAGCAGGGGAATAAGATGAAATTTAAAAATGCCTTTTTTCAGTTTTGGTTGGTTGGTTGGTTGTTTTTTTAAACAAATGCAATACTCCTTTTTCTTTTGCCTTTCCACCTATAAAGTATCAGTGTTTTCTTTCTCTCCTCTCTTAAATCTCTACCAATAATAAGTGAATCAAGTTAGATATCTACCATAACTATTTGGACATTTGATATACTTGTAGACTTGTTATGGCCTTACACTTCTCTTTCCCCTCATCTCTTCACAAACCTTTGTCCAGTTTGCCTATCTGGACCACCTAATCAAGAATGGAGATGGACCTTACAAAAAAGAACACCTAGGTACTGGTTTTTGGCGTTCCAGCACTATCAAAACATAAATATTTCGCAAAACCAATGACGAAACTAACACTTGGTATCCTAAATCTGAACAGGACACATAAGAGGGATTCCTTTAATGTAAGCCGAAAGAGTAGACAGGCAGAAAGAATCAGTTGTGCTGGGAGGCAGAACATTATAGTTTTAGGTTAAAGCAAAGGAGAATTGGGCAGAAGATATGGGAAATGCTGTAAGACACCTGCATAAACTTTCCCTTCTCTGGAACCTCAGGGTCCCACTGGAGTGCAAGTCCTTAAAGCCGATCTGATAAACCATAACTTATCCCACTATTAGTCCAAATATAGCTGTGATAGCAAGAGTTTTATTTTGGAAATATTTCAGCAAGAACATCTCTCAGGAGTCAGAACAGTATCACAAAGCAATAGATAGACATTGGTGGCACAGCTCCAAGATGAAATACATCCATAAAGATTTCCAAAGGGACTGTAACCTGCACTTTAAAGTCTGAGAAAGCTAAATTACTATTGCTTGCTATAAAAATGAAGTCCTGACACACTCCTGAGGGTTCCCTGTGATGCCTGCAAAGTATCACTGTATTCATATTGCAGGATGAGGGCCACAGCTGGAAATTATAAGTGTAGGAGTAAGAACTGTGATGAAGCTCAAGATTGTCATGGCACATCTCTGGAAAGGTGTTCTAAAGAGAAAAATCATAGGAGAGAGAGTCTCCGGAGAACAAGAGAGCCATACACAAACACTGAAAAAGCCCAGCCATTTATCACACAACAAAGTAAAATATATACAGGATCTGTTTTCATTGCCAGACTGGCATACGGACTGGGCTGCATGAAAACATTTCGTAGCTGTGCTGCAAGACAAATCTCCATGTGATGGACACCGCGCCTTGTCTTTGCCTTTCCCTACCTACCACAGCCAAAGCAGATTCCTATCTATTGCTTGACATAGACCCTATCAGCACAGTGACAAGTCTACATTAGGAGCTACATTTTTGCCCCAAGTTTGACTCCACCATCGTTTAGGTGCATTTAACACCCCAGCACTGAAACAACAGGAATGCTATCGTATTGAAAAGAGGCCCACACAGCTTGCAAAGTCTGGCTACATCCAAGAGGAATTCTTTCCACGAGTGTGGTTTTCAGTTAGATCAGCGTCTCTATCACACCCTTACTCATCCCCACAAGAAGAGGAACTTGCCACCAGTTCTTCTATATACTTCTGAAGAACATTACCACTGGAAGACATGGAGGGTCACTCTACATAACGTAATATTCTATACTACACCTGACAAGTTGCTGTTTCAACTGCAAATTACCTCAGGGGTAAACAATTCTGAAAGCATGCCCATGAAAGCCCCAGATTTAGGGGATCTAAGATTTCAGGACATGTTTAGATGAGGGCTATTTGTTTCAAAAGGAAGAGTATCTCACAGATTTGGAGAGCTGCACAGATACGTAACTCCTGATGACTTTCAATAGGACAGTTCCTTAAAATTATACTCCATGATCAGCAGTCCTACAGCAGATAAAATATTTTATACTTCTGATGCACAGCAAACACTAAACATTGTATTTGCATGGCTGATTAACAGAAAAAAGAGAGACACAAAACTGCCAACTGTTCAATCCAGACAGTTCATTAAACAGACAAGCTGTGCAGTTTTAAAGGGCAACAAATTCAAAAAGGCAGTGTTTCTAGAATTATTATTTACACTCACATTGATGCAAGTCTAATTATTAAAATATTCATATGAAAATTTTAAGATATGCTGCATAATACAACTTCCTAATGAACAGAGGAGAAGGCTGTTGGTCAAGTGTGGTACCTCTACCCCAAGTAAACCTTGTGTTCAATGAGTACAGCAAAGAGATGAAGAAAAACTCCTTCAGATAATCAAAGGGAATTTTGACATGTAACACTGATGTTTTAGGAAAAAAAACTAGGTCATGAACAAAACTGTCTCCATTTCCTAGGACTGTTGAAGGGGTTTGTTTTCTTTTGTTATATCATCACAGATTGCTTTTGAGAAAGATTAACCAGTCTACAAATAATCCCTTGGTTTTGAGTTGCTTTACTGATTCGCATTAAAATGTCACGAAAGCATTTCCCTTTGTGATGTTCCTACTGCCTTTTATCAGAAGCCATTCCCTCTGAAGACAGAAATTATTTTGCCTATTCTTGGTTTTTAGATGTTGAACACTATCAGCCTCCTCAGCTGATGACTCAAGCCAATTTGGACTATCTCCTTTGCAGGGTTCACAGCAGGTTCAAGTATTTTCTGTAACACAGTCCTTTTTCATGTGTTTCCTTGTTTGTTTGCATAACTGCAGCATGGCTAAAGCAGCAGCCACGTGATGCAGTATCTCTTGGCTCTATCTGGATTTTTACAGACCACATAAAAATCCAAGAAGCATGTTCAAACCTTCTTGCTCAAAAACCCTCCAGACCCAGGCTGAACATTCACCTGCAAAAAATACCGTGGCATGGTAGCTGAAGATTTCAAGTTGACAATGCACATGGGATATGATCCAGTGTGTAATAAAATAAACAGAAAAATAGTTACTGATTTCAGTGGATCATACCTCAGACTATCCTTGAAATCCTTACTTGGCATTTCCTTCTTAAGTGGAGTATTGCAATTAACTGAATAGAGTTGCCAGCATGAAGACTGTAAATACAGGCTACTCCATTCAACATGAGAAGAAGGATTTTAAGAAGTTTGAGGATGGGGAAAAAAACACAGGTAATAATGATAAAATTTTGATATAAAGAAACACCAAAATTAGCTTACTTCTTTAGAACTTCCATATCATACAGGTGACAGAAAGGCGGGGCAGAGCCAAAAAAAGGAAAAAAGTTTACTATCCATGCTTAACAGAGGCACCAAGAGTTCTCCTGGTCACAATCCCAGACCAGGAATACCAAGCGTTAACAAGTCAGCGCTCTCCAGCACTTCTCAGCTTTGAAGTGCTGACTGTTATTTGGATGTACAGACATGCTGTATCTCAAGTGAAGGTCAGCAGCCAGGATTAACCGATGATATAAGCAGGAGCGTGAAATTGGATAATCAAGAAACTGTGCTGAACAACAGACTTTCAAAATGTTAGCACTTTAAAACAATCCGATCTCAAGCAAGACCTGCCTCAGTCCAGTCTACGCTCATCCTAGCAAGAGTGGGAGCTGGTGCAGAGGCAGATACACAAGAAGAGAACAAAGGAATGTTTAACAGACAGACAAACTACCCCAGGACATCGTTGTTGTTGTCATGTCATCCACCCTCCCACCCCAATCCCTGTTAGCACCCCTGAGGGTGATATGCACACATTAAATCACATGAGAGGACTCAGGTTCATGTCTGTACTAATCTACAACTCCACTTCCTACATATCAGTATCGCAGATGGTCCAGCACTGCAGTCCTTGTCTGACATTTTTAGGCATTATTGTCACAATAGCTGTAAAACCATTGAAACATAAGATAGGCAAGTTTTAGGAAGCTTCTCTACGGAAACAGTGAGTAATAATTACAAGGGAGGTAGTCTAGCTTTACTGATCACAGGAGTTTCACAATAAAATTCAAAGTTTGATTTTCAGTGATTTGTTCTCTGTCTGGCTTGAAATTCATTCAGCTCAGAAAATGAAAGATATTTAGCAATATAATTTACAGAAGTAAATAGAACTCTTAAAGACACCTCATTCAGGCATCACTTTTATTTTTTGCAGATCACTGCAGAAGAGCTCTAGAGGAACTTCAAAATAGCAGACAGAATTTAGGCTCCAAATACTATTACTACTGACTGCTTCTTGACAGGCCCAGTCTCTTACATGTGCTGTATGGTCACATCAATGTTAGTTTACCCTCACATAAAATTTTTCAAGGTTGCTAAATAAATGATAAATCTAAGACCACAGTTTAAAATACAGGCACAGCCTATAACATACAAAGATAAGGGGCAAACTGGTGTATCAATTCTGGTTCAGAATGTCAAAGACCATTTAATGCAAACACAGCTTTGACCATTTCTAACATGCTCTAGAATATCCTTAGGATAGCCAATCAAGCAACACTCCACATAGTACTCGTGGAACATGCAGATCTAGGTTTAGGGAACAAATATTTAAGTTGTAAATAAATCTAAACATAGCATAGTGATCTCTGAAGCAACAATTGTCCTAGATGAAATTCTGCATCAGAAGTACATTATAAATGTTATTCATGTCTTTGTAGCAAGAATAAAATCAAAACATAACTTCGGATTTCAGGACCATTCTGGCCTGCTGGGCTATCGTCAACTTTAGAGACCAATATGTGGGTTTTTTTTCTTTTTATACATACGCACACACATATATAGGTGGATAGACAGATGTGTGTGTGTGTGTATATATATATGCGCGTGCGCGCGTGTGTATATGTGTATATACATATATATAAAGTATTTTTCAGCATTTGAGATAAAAGCAATTACTGACTAAGATCATGCATTAAAGTCTGGTGAATGGAGGGCTTCTTTCCTTCTCGAAAACCTGGAGTTGTTTCTCTTTTGTTAGAAGGCATTACTGTGACTTTTTAAACGGACTACTCACTTGCATTCCTGAGAATGTTCTACAATAGGAACTCTCTTGCTCCTATTTTTGCACAGCCAAACATATTAAAGAAACTTTAATTAGAAAAAAAGCATAGACAAGTTTAAGTGTTTTGATTGGAGGTAGATAAAATAGTTCTGCTTACCTGCAGGCCTTCTTGAACAACGTTTATTAGTAAACATGCCTCTAAGGCTAATTTATTTGTTTCCACTGAAATCAGAAAGAACTGGGCGCAGTTAAAGTGTCATGCTACATTCACAAGCCAACTATAGCTAGCCAATTGCCACAGGAGTATGTGAACAAAAAGCAGCACTGAGTATCTTCACCTCTGAAGCAAGGATATTTGGGATGAGTTTAATACCCTTTTTGAAAGTCAAGTTTATTCTACGACGTTAGTTTTGAAGGTCAATAGCAAAACTAGCTGTTACTTTAAAAATACCACATCAGGTAGGAATATTCATACTCTGAGTCTCTCCTCCATGAATACTTTTACTACTATGATAGCTGGGATGCTTCAAGCAGACTCCAGAACCTCCAGACAATAATAATGTATGTATGCAACTACCCTCCTCTCTTTTATTAACACTGAGCTATAGCTGAATGTCACAAGTTAGGGGCTATGCAGAACTGAGTTATGAGCTAAGCAGTCCTGCCAAGGGCACAGACCTGTTCTATTGCTCCTTTACTCTGGGGCTGAGGAGGTAATCTATGCCTCTATTTAGCAAGCATGGATTATCTAATTCTGTTAAACACCACATGAAAAAGCAGCCCTCTCCACCTATTTCCTGTCCTACAAGAAGAGGAACTTCCCTTCCCACAGGATCAATGAAGGGACATTCTGTAAAAGAAGGCTTAGTCTCTCCTATTTTTCTACAGGACAGCATTAGAGCCTGCTATGATTAGGCCCTAGATGTAACCCAGTGCAACGTTTTTTTGGTATTAAAAAAACCCAAAACAACCCCCCCAACCCCACCCCCCCCCCCCCCAACATCAGCTTTCTATTCAACTTTAAAAAGTACTTTTTGTATCTAATTATACACTTTATGTGGTTGCATCCAAAATACAATACTGCACTAACATGCACAGATAACTAAAATACATATAAACTGAAAATGCATTAACAACTTCAGTTCAAAAAGCAAACCAAACTTTTCCTCCTCAACTTACTAAATACCAGTGTCTTCTGATTCTGTGAAGTTTCCAAGGTAACTGAGTAACATCTCTGACAGCTTAAGGTTAGAGCTTGCACAGTCTTATAATGTTTAATTTACTGCTGTTGCTATGATCAACTTTGGCCAGCACATAAGAGGAGACAAACACCATTTCAGAGTCCGTAGAGGAAAACGCACACACGGAATGGCAGATGCCATTCAGGCAGCTATTTTCAGTTAGAGGTATCTAGCGATAACTAAAGTGATTTTTTACTTGAGTGTCTTTTTGATGGCAAAACAAATTATCAATATTGTTGGCCAGCTAATTAAGTGGATATGAATGTTACTTTTTCTTTCCCTTCTATACGTACTGTTGCTTAGTCAGGTTTTTCTCCTGCCATTACCATTCTGAAGAAAAGACAGTCTCCAACTTATCAGAAACTAATTACAACATCTTTAGAAAGGCATTTTCCCAGTCTAAATTTCAAATTTGTAAAAAATAAATCAGGAACTCTGATTACAATATGAATAAGGTTTATATAAATGTCAACTTTTCAAGTCACTGTCCCCATCTCTTTCAGAATTACCTCCTTACCGTAACAACAATGGTGCGTGGAACAACATACTACAGAAGTATTTTAAAGAGTGCACTTTAAGAGTATTTTAAAATGTACACTAAAAACAAAAAGGCAGAAAAAAACTAAATCAGGAAATTTACTTGAATTAGAAAAAGCTCTGCTGCCAAAGCCTTTGCTAAATTTGGCTCTGAAAGTTCATTCTAGTTACAGAGTGTAGTTACAGCCCAATAGGCTAACAAAAAGTTTTCTCCTAGATTATGAAGTCTTGGGAAGCAATCCAATTCCAAACGCTTTGCTGCCAAACACAGACTAGCACGGGGCATACTCCATAAAGTAAGCCTCATCTAATACAAGATTTATGCACTTCTAAATTAGGCATTGTGAAACCTAGCTTACAGACACTGGCCTCCAGAGCAATGTATAACTTTCTGGGTGAGGCACCTGGAGATGCTTGAGAGTTCTGGGCTCTCTGTACCATGCATGGGTGAGTCAGGCACCCCAGAGGAGCTATGCAAAAACCCCAGACATTAACCTGGCGCTAGCTAGTTGAAAAAAATAAAATAAAATAGCATTGACAGAGCAACAAAGATTGTCAAATACCCATCCTGCTCCATCGTCCAGGCAGACTCAGAACTATAAGACCAGAGTCTCACAGTTCTCTCCCAAATGAAGGCATCAGCAAGGATGCTTTGGAACTTGTTTTTGTTTTAATATCTGGAAAATGGAAGAAATAGTAGTGCTTAGGCTCACACATACCAGTGCGGTATACAGCAATGAGTTTGGGATACAAGTTTATGCTACCTGGACAGTCTCTATATGGATGGATTGTTCCAGATAGCTCGACAATGGATTGGTTGTAAGAATACCAAGACAGTCCTAAGAACAAGGAGGAATGTCTAGTACCATGGCCCCATCCCAAAAGTAACTGGCCTAGCTGTCATCTACAGCATGGTATTGGTGCATATGCTCTCTTTCTGGTCTACTGACCTCCATCTGTGGGAGTTTAAACAGAGGCAACGAACTCTTCTGTACAAACTGGCAAATACCTTGGTGGTCAGCCCCCTTTCCTGAAGGGTGAAAAAGCATTTCAAGGTTGTCAGACTTAGTGTCCTAACTATTACGTTATACCACATGTACAGGGCTTCTACTCTCACTGTGTTTTAGAAAAACATGACAACTAGCATAGATTACTTTGATAGTGTGCCCCAAAGACATTGACAAAATCATTCTCTGCTGGATCTCGGACAACCCAGAGACCAGAACTGCTGAGTGCGCAAAGCAACCTGTCCCGGTTACAATTCAGAGATAACAAAATATTATCTTCTCACTGGTCAACAGCTGCTGGTTTTGCTGTGGAGTACTCATTCAAAAAGAAGGTCTTTTGGTACCTACACTGGAAAGAAGTCCAGTACTGTCAACAGACATGAAGCAATTTTTAATAACCTAGATACAAAGCATCATATGAAGTCTACACAAAGGAAAAAGCTCATTAAACATTCAAGAAGTTCTGACATTTCACTTCCACTAGTTGTGAATATCAAGAGAAATCTCACATCAAGTCCCAAGTACATATGGGACTGAGTCCCATTACAAAGTCACAAGCTATCATTGAGAAGGGCAAGACATTTCAAAACAGAAAGCAGGGCAAAACTGTCACCAGTCACTCTTTCAGAATCTTTTCTTCAGAAAGTTTTCTTAAAACTGTCATCTTTCAGTAGTTTCAAAAAGGCTTACTAGTAGTATGGACAATTTTACTGTCTAACTACGCAATTCCTGTCTAAAAAGACTCACAGTGTGAAATTGCTGAACTGTACATAAAACTAATTGCTTACATAAGCTTCGGCGCCCAAAAGGAAAGAAGGCAGCAGTGCAAAAAGAAACTTTACAAAGAACTTCTGGGTGATCCCAGAGCTACAAGCCAGCAAGTCCTGCTTGCACAGAAAGCAAATTGGTAGGTACTACAATGGAGGAGAACATAAAAATACACACAGATAAAGAGGATATACAGAGGAAGAGCTGATGTGGTTCTTGTGGAGGGATGTCATGACATACAGATCTATTGAGTTCTGTCAAGAGTCAGCCACCATGCAGATAAGCATGACCTAGTTGATATAATGTATTCCTTTTGAAAAAAGTCTTTTGATAGAATCCCTCCTCAAAAGCTCTGAAATTAGCTAAGCTCTCATGCAGTATGGGGGAAGGGCCTCCTGTAAATAAGTAACTAAATAAAAGACAGAAATCAAAGGGTAAAATACAAATGATGGCTTTTTACAGTGGGTAGGTGTTATCAGCAAGCACCTCAATGATGTGTTCTGCAGTATGTGCTTTTTAACACAACCCTAACAGAAAGGAGCAGCTGGTAAGATGTTTAGTTGGAATTGTTTCATACTGCCTACAAATTAAGCACTCCTTGCTCTCCACAAACCAAAGTTCTGCATGAGCACATAACCACTAATAAATGCACGTGTCTATATAAAAATATGCTTCAAACTAAAGCTACAGCCTGCTCACCCTTCTTACTAGCTACAGAATATGGACAGCAGAACCTGAGTCCCCACTGAGCCCAGGGTAGATTGCAAGAGCGTGTGGATTTCCCTAATTCTTCTTATTTATTTAACATTTGAATGACTTATTTAAAACCCAAAGTAGCAGACTTGGGGTCTAAAAGAAAATTCGCACTCTGGTACTTGACTTTGTTCTTGAAAAAGAAAAAATATTTATAACATTGTATCATGTGCTAGTTATTCACCTCACTTAACTTTTAGCTTCTGCTAACCTTACAACTCTACCTAGGAAACCTTACTATCACTCCCTGTAGAAACCATGGCTTTTCAAACAGCTCAGCTGCACTGGTCATCATCAAAGTTCACTATTCTGAAAAGGTTAAATGGCTTTTAGCTCACGAGCACCAGCATTTCTGAGAAGTAATTCCATTCCAGTTTTATCTTTTAAGTAGTTAATTAACAAGGGAGAAAATGAAGAGTGAAATATTAAATTCCCACCAATGAATATTTCTAAAAAAAATAAATTCAAATAAATAGTAAAGAACATGGTAGAGAATGATGACACAAAACTACTAAGAAGCAAAGAAGGTGGTAATTTAGATATTTAAATATTTAAAACTATAGATAATTATTTGGAGTTGTTTATATTTGCTTTTACAACATGAAATACTCTTTTAACTACCGTTTTTTAGCAAGTAGTATTAAATGTTAAATCAAGATCACATGGTTTATTCAGGCTCTGGAAACATTCATACATCTCCAAAACAAATTCATGCAGGGCTTGGTCTATGATGATAACTGTGAGAGCTAGTTTATTTTTATAGACTGTTGCTAAAGCACTGGTGGACTAAAAATAAGTTCTGTCAAACAATGATACTGTATTCTCAATCTATAACAAACAAATACTTTCCATAGATCATCCAAATCAGGAGAGTGAACATGAACAGTTATTTTTGAGAAGTAATATATAAGGACTTCAAAAAGGTAAGATTCAGAAATGTCTATAGCTGTTAAGACGCTGGGCAGGGGGGTGAGGTAAGACATGAATGTTTTAACAGCCTTCGTTTGGAATGATATATAGCATATATGTAATGTTCACTAGTTTATAATTTCCTAGATTGGCTGTAGGTTTTTGTAGTAATCTTTGAGAAACCGTGTACCCTCCACGGCTTTTGCCCCTCTAACTTTCAACTTGAGGGCTTTTTTGAATAAACCAATTTCACTTGCTCTGCTCTGCCGAAGCCCTGTGCCTATATGCCAAGTGTTGCTAACTTAGCTGATCTTGCGATATCAAACACAACCCTACAACAATCTCTATTGAATGGTCACTATTTATGTCTTAAATTTGCTCTCACTTGTGATTTAACATTACTGAAGTAAAGCCTCCTTTGTGAACTTTTCTTTAGTGTGGCCAGTTTTACTATTTAAATTTTGACAATGGCTTCTCTAGAATGTTTTCATTGTGCAGTTTTACCAGGTTACGTGTGTGCACCTGAAATCCTGCATCTTAGCTGCATTAGATCTTTCTTACTCTTTCAACTATAAATTGTTGTGGAGTTGAGCTTTCCTCTCTTGATGTGAAGACTGATATTGCAGCCTACAGGTATAGGTATATGTTTATGTCTTGCTTTATATTCACTTATGTTGGCTTTGTGTCCTCTCAACTCAGAATTTCCACCAGATGCTATGGAACTTCCCAGACACAGTATTACTTCACCAGGTCTCAGTTGCCAGGGGAGTTTTTAGCAGGGTATAAAGCAACAGCATCTTCATCTTTTCATTCCACTACATTTCTGTAATTTTGATTTTGTTCTTTCTCACTGCAGGGGCAAGCCCTGCTTGTTTTGGGGTTCCCCCCAAAAAACCACATTACACTTGTTCAAAGACATGCATGAGATCTTTTCATTTAACATCCTTATCTAGCACCGTGATGATTTTACTTCATGTTCTTATTTTCTCCCACAGGGATAATCTGTATCCCATTCTTTACTGGCAATGGAGATAACGTGTTGCACACATCTTCAAAAGATGTCCCTGTTCAAGTTTGTGTATTTCTCAGCTCCTGACAGTTTTTTTTCCCAGACCTTAGTTAAAAAAAAATTTTATTCACTTTGTATGCTAACATTCCCACTTCACTTCTGGAGACGGGACACCAGCCCCTGTGTGTAGACACTCCACTTTCCCCAGAAGAACCCACAGTGACTAATGAACTTAAATCTGCCTTTCAGAAATGCTGAAATCCCCAATTGTCTTTTTCCAGGTTGGACCTCCAAACTGGAAGAGCATTTCTGAGAAAACTACTGTTAAGTCACTGGACCTAAACTTTTTACCTGAAAGCTCCCAGGATCTTTTATCTCCATCCCCCTGTGTTCTTAGTCAAAGGAAACAAATCCTCAAAGCTCTATTTCCAGTTGACTACTGTTTCTATGAATGCAATTGACAGCTTTCTTTTTTTGCCTTTTTTTTTTTTTTTTAATTCATTACAGACATGAATTCCAAAACTTCAGGGAATGTTTCAGGCTCTGTCAGCTGGAGCACTATTGATTCTTCAGAGTAAAATCTGAAAGGACAGACAAATAAAAAATATCTACTTGGCAGAACAAAATGCTGCTAACCTGCAGAAGCTACAGTAAACTCCAAACAGAATTTCTCATAGGATCTCCTTGTCAACGAGTAACAGGAACAAAACAGATTTGACAGCAAAGTGATGCCTACCATCTCCATTACAGACACATCTCTGCCGTCTCCGGGACCCCAATTACCTTTTCCTACTCCCTCCTATTCAGTTGTTTTAGATGAAGAATCTCTCAGGCACTCCTTCCCACTGCCTGCACAGCCAAGAACAGCTCAACACTTTGCTCGGATGGTCAAAGTGTAAACTCAGCAAGAGACACTAATCAGAGCGCACAACCCTCCAACTGGTACCAACATGTAACACCATTTACAAGTCATCCACCAAAACGGTGAGTGTGTTCAATTAAGAAAGAAAATAAGGTCTGTACAGTCGTGCTCTCCTTCTCATATACATATCTAATTCTACCAGTGCCAGTAGACTTAGTTATTTCATTGCTTTTTTACTAAATTTTTGCTGCAGTTCAGATTACAGAGTGCCAAACAAAGCATGGATAGCAGAAAAGATCCGCAGTTCTCTTGATGTTATTTAGGTCACCTGGACAGAACATAATGCTTCATCAATGCAAAAAAGAATCCTCTCAAAGAATCAAAATCCACACTCAGGATTGGCTTCCAGAAAGGAAGAACAAGCCATCTGAAGACTGCACTGAATCCTTGTATTATTTGGAAATGGGAGCAAGGTTAGGTTTTTCCTTTGTTTCTAACTGTCTTAGTACAGTAATGGCATAGAAAAAAACCAACCAACAAAAAAAAACTCAGACAAACATGAATTCTATGGCAACAGACCACTGAAAATGCAAATATATTTTATATACTATTTTAAATTAATCCTCAACTATAAGTGATGATCAAAGCAAAATACCAATTAATTAAGAATTATATTTATGGAACAGTCATAAGTCTATTAGTCACTTGAATGACCCTGATAGCCCACAGCTTTTTAAATATGGTTTTACTAACACAGAAAGGCATGGTCTATGTAATATGCATGATAATGGATTATGTAAACAGCGCAGATTTGCTGAAGTTCTTACAGTACAAGTGAGATAGGTCAGTTTCTCAGCTGTTCCTAACCATATTACCAGCTGCACAAAACATTTGTGGCCATTTCACATCCATGGTCCGCTAAACCCTTACAGTCACTGCTTTTCTTCCTCCTCCTCTGAAAAGAAACAGAACTGAAATTCTCTGGGTGCTAACACTGAGTATATTAGAAACAGCAGAAACTGAGACATATCTGCAGCTGGAGCTGCAGCAAAGATGAATGAAGGGAAACTATTCATTAAAAGGCTAGAAGAAAAAAAATCATTATTTTAAACAGTTACTACGTACAACATGCTGTTTATCAAGAGATAAAGATTAGACAGAATCCCGCTTTGTACTGAGCCCTGTAACACATGGTGAGCATCACCTATAGACACTGTCAAAAGGCACTATCCATAAGATAGGCTAGATATTCTGAAACAAGGAACATTCTGTGCCTCGCAGTCACTAGTTCTAGTCAGAATGCACCATACTAGGAAATTCAGAAACACAAATAAACCCCTGAATGTATTTTACCTCTATAAAAATCCCAGTTCTTTCAAATTAAGTGGCTTTTCAGAATTAAAGTCATTATAAATCCCACATGGAAGACCATTTTTATTAGAAGATCTGAAGAGCAAGATTTTATTTTGGCAGCAGCAGTGAAGACAAAGGGCACAGGCAAGCCTCGGAAAAACTGCCTCAGCTAAGACTGCCCAGCACTTCCTACTGTAATACCATCTCTTCAGTTCTTATAACTTTACTAAGCTCTAATTGTTCAGACTAAAATTTTCCACGCTGGACTTTTGCCAATTTTGAGAAACATTTTTCAGAGTTTTTTTAGCCTCTTCCAAAAAAGAGGCTAGGGAAAAATACACTGCTCTTTACAGATTAATGAATTCCACTGACCCTTCCAACAGCTTCAGAGTACTAACACTTCAGAACGGGTAGGTCACTGAGTACATCTTTTTGCCAACCCTGGGAAAACGCTCCTGAACTTGACCAAGTACAAGTGTTTGTACATACTGCTAATTTATGTACACAGAAGAGATTTAGATTTTAGGAACTCATTGATCACCCTATCCAAATACTATGCAGGAGGCAGGGAAGTCATGGATGGGGGACATAAACGATTAGAGACAGACTGAAAGTGAAAGATGCACAAATGAAGAGCCAACATGAAAGCAGAATCGGTAAGTGTCACCTGGGCACAGAAACTGGGATAAAGTGTAGTAAAGAATAAAAGTTGGCTGGTAAAGTGAAGGGGTTGAGAAGCAACAGCAGGAGTTTCATCTAGGAGAAAATGCAGGACGGCAACAAGCCAAGTCTGCACGCTCCCCTCAAGAACTGGAATGAAACCCCAAATTGCTGTCTAGCAGACAAATGGCGAGACTCAGTATCTGCAGAACCGCAAGTAATACATCCTATTTCCCTGTGGACCACAGAGAAGATAACTACATACTACCCTGCTAAAATAATACTCTTAATTCAAATTACAGAGGCTCGTTGGATTGGAAGTTATCCATCCTGATAAAGAACAACATCTGTTTTTTTCCAACATATTTTTCAAAAACCCCTAAGAATTTACAAGTAATAAAACAAAGTTAAAGAAAAATCAAAGACTGCAAAACCAAGATCTGAAAGTCTTTGCAATTTTAATTAGGCTTTTCTGTGCATGTATTTTATGAGGAGTTTTTGAAGACACAATCACATACTGCAACTTTCATGAAATCCCCATTTTTTTCCCAGCAAACAGCGCTCTGAAAGTAAATTAGTGCAGCACATGAAAAGGAAATGCATTCTGCAGACCTTTGTTGCAGAATTTAGAAGCTGTGCAATGGAGAAGGCAGGAGTTGAAGAACAAGAAAGATGATCCTACAGATGATGCAGCTAAATGCTGCACTTGAAAACTGGTTTTATCCCTGTTACTGATGAAATCCTTAGGGGATGCCAGGAAGTCTGGGTAACTGTCTTAAGACCACAGGATACTGCCAACCTGCAGAAATATTTTGCAGAAGAACTATGGATACGTTTTGAATATGAAGAGCTATTAGAGATGGTAATGTGAGAAAAGGAATCGAATGGGTTAATACCTCCAAATGAGTACCAAAAATGGATGGTTACATTTGTCTTCTTTCTATGACTCAGATCGCCCAAGCAGAAAATACAATTATCTTCTCAGTCTGTTGTGAAATTAAATTATTTTGTAGAGAACTAAATGGAAAAATGTCATTCTTTCAATGTAACTGTCCACATCTTAAAATTAACTTGATACAGTTTGTGGTCATCCTCTTTTAATATCTTTGCCTATACCTATGGAGTTCCAGCAGAGCAAGCAACTGACAAAGCTGGCATAAACTAGAGGCAGCTGGGGGAACACCAGGACCCTGGTGGTTCAGACTACAGTTGTCACTCTTGTAACCCTTTCTAAACAAAGATTTTTAACCCTTGAATTTGCATCATGACACAAATGCATCTCATAATCTTCTGCCATCTCTCTACTGTCTTACTCCTTCACAGTCAGAGGTAAAACATTGTCACCCCCAACCCAATCAGAGAAAAACAAGTCCATAATATTTAGGAGACAAAACCACATAGGACTAATATTCAGTTAGTCCTTACCTCATTCGGTGGAACAATAGCAAAAGGCTGGATGACAGCTGCCAGTGGAATGCGAGCCTGTTTGGCCATATCTGAAGACGACGGGAAGCAGTAGGTAGTACATCGGATATAACGAGGGCTGGCGTGGCCTAGAACACCCAATATAGCATGCAGAATGAAAGGCTGTAAAAAGCAACCCGCCTGTCCCAAACACAAACCAGAAAAATCAAAACAGCAACATAAAGCAACAAGTGCATATGCTATGTTAAATACACGCTTTTTTTCCTCCCATGCAAGCTTCTGCCCATCCCTCCTCTTTGTATGTCAGCCCATTGCCCCTCCCTGTGGGTAAATCTTTTCTTGCTGTTTGAGTTTAAAGCAGAGACTTAAACATATCAAGAAAAACCCCACAATTATTTGCAATAAGAATCTCAACAGACATTAGTTTGAAACCTATCATATCTAAGGTCTTAAAAGAAAATAATATGGACGAAACCCCCAGTGGAAATGTCAACACTGTATATAAAGAAATGCTGCAGACTGATACCTATTGTTAAGACTGCTCTAACGAGCTAGCTCCGATCCAGAAAACAGTATATCTGTGTTAACATCACCATGCTCATTTATCTTGCAAAATATAGTGTGCTAAAATCACCACACCACTTCTTGCAGCCCACTTAGCTCAGTTTCCTCAATGAGAAACTGTGCTGTGCACTGCAGACAAGAGGACTGAAAGGCAACAGGAGTTCAGAAATCAGCTTCCTTATGCTCCTTTTTTAACCATCAAGCTGCAGCTCTGCTCAGTTTCTTGAAAGGAATTTCTTTGTTCATCAGAACTGCATTACCCCATTCTCAGATAATGCCAAAAAATCTTGATGTGTTTGTACATTTTATACAGTTTATCCAAGCACTGATAAATTAACGCTGGACTAAGTGATACCATCAGTTTAATCTGCATGAAAATATCAGGCCTGCTGTCAAGAGCAGCACATGGAATATTGTACTTCCAGGCTCTAGACAGAGGCAAAGGCAGATACACTGGCCAAAGGAAAAAATTAAATCAACTAGACAGCTTGTACACTGCTCCTATCGCTTGAATAGAATTTTCCAAAATTCGTATCTTAAAATGTAACAGCGCTAGTCTCACTGCCTCTTCTAGTGTCCATCTTTTAAAATTTCAGAAGAATACAAAAAGGATTTTCAACTTGAAATTTAAAACCTTGAAAAATTTTAAGTTAAAAAGAAAAGTTGTCTCAACTATTCATATTATTTTAGAGGTCAGGAAAGGTAGAAAAGGTGTTAGGCAAAGTGTAAGAATTCAACTCCTCCCCCCCTTTTTTTCTTTAAAGGGAGTTTCCCATGTCATGTCCAATTCAGAGTAAGGAGTATCATTTTCAGATGAGAAATTTGAGAATTTAGTCTTTTTTTTAAATTACATTTGATTTATCTTTCTAGATAAATCAGTAACGAAGACAGTTACCTTGGTCTTGGATTACGCAGTCTGTGGTGACAAGAGGAGGAACCTGTCCTCTTGTGTTTGTAGCATAGATCTGCCCTCCCCTAGAAGCCTTATCATTTTCAATTACTTGAATCTGATGAGTAAGAAGCAAGGAGAGTATGAGAAAGGTAAGCCACGCATTCAGTTATGTTCATAAACAGTTATGCTAACATCTACACCAAGTAACACTATCGACATTGTCTTACGCAGAGGTGCTATAAACCTACCGCAATACAGGCTTCTGGACACTTAACAACTAGAAAATTATACACACAGCAGAGCAGTATAACTCTTACAACTGCAGTTGCCTGTTGGAGCTCAGGGGTAACACTACACATCGAGGTGGATAAGACCTATATACAGTGAACAAATGAGTTGTTTAGAGTAAGTATATTGATGTCCTGGTTTCAGGGGTTAAACCACGACAATTGACTACTAGAAGAACAGACCTTTTCAAGAGAGGCTAGCCAGCAAATTGAGACGACTGATGATGTAAATAACTCCTTGCTACTGAATCTCGCCTTCTGTTCTCCCAGATCAAACTGAAGTGCAAGGTTGCATCACCTTACTCAGATGCCATATACACCAGGTTATCTTTTGTATGACCATAGTTGTGCCAGCTGCAGTTCTTCATACATGAATGTACAGGTAATTGATCAGATTGCAACGGTGGGAGGGGTTAGCCCTCATTCCTCCTTACTAGGCTCCATGCACAGGGTGGTTAAGAAATAAACAATAATCTACATAGTAGATCACCTTCCTAGCTGAGCTATATTTCAGCACTGCCACTTAGAAAGCAGCAATTTAAAGTCCTGAGAAAAGCCTTGTTGGCCACTAGGTAGTATTTCAACACTGGAGCTCAGGGTTTTCATTCTCTAGGTCAGACTACCATGTTGTGGACTTCCTCCTAGAAAGAAAGTAAAGGAGAGCAATCACAGAAATTTTTATTAAAATGAGGCAGCTCTGATCATGTACAGATTTACTCTGGTTGAAGCCTAGTTTATAGCAATTTACCATGTAATGTCATGAAACACTCATGAAGCTGACTTTACTACTGAACAAATTCCCTTCCCATACGCTTCCTCCCCTGTCACTTCTGCACAGTCCCTCACCCCTGTTTGATACTTTTCAGGATATAACTGAAGTTATATAAAGGTGTATTTTGTTCCACACCATAAACTGGCTCACTGAGATGATACCATTATTCTTCTCTTCCCTCAGAGAAACTATCTTTTCAGCAATCTGGTTTAGGGAGTAGCCAAACAGCTGTGAGAGGCAAGAGGAATGAGACGGGGAATTTCTGAAACTGGCTTTGCCGCCACTGCTGGTATCGCATGGAATAGTATCTTTACACTGCACATGAATTTCTAATAATAGCTAGGGAAGTTCAGAAGCCTCTGTTGGAAAGCAAACAGAGAAGAAAAACAAAATTAGTTGCATGGAGTCTATTGATCATTGTCCAAGAGGTATTTCCTAACACACTGGAAATAATCTGGGGCCTGTAACTTTTTTTTTCCCCCCAATAAAGTTTTTGCATTGCAATTTAAATATACAATACATTCCTCAGAGAGCTTGTTATATCTTCTGCTTGATTACTTTTCTCTGCCTCCTTGGCTTGTATACTTATTGCTAACTCTTGCATTAGAAGGAAAAAGGTTTTGCTCTAAAAAGCTCCACTGGCTGAAGAAAGCAAACCACTTCCAGACTTAGCTCTGCAAAGGATCAATGTACCATGGTACTCTGCAGTTAAGTGACCTAAATATATCATTGTTCTTGGAAATAATTGTTGACAAAGCCCAGATGCTAGTTTTCATAGATGTCAGAGCACATATCAACCTCTAACATATGTAAGAAAAATATAAATCAACAATGGCTACAGATAAGCAGCAAATTTATCTGGCCACACTACTGTAATTATATAATGTAAATATAACAAGAGAAATACACATGGTCATACTTATTCCTCATTCTGAATTAGCTTTTTGCCCTTTACAGACATTGACCCAGATCATGTTTCTTTTAAACATGTCATCATGTCATTTTGATCCTCTCTGTGCTGCTTAAACAAACCTTTTAACCTATTTTAACGTTGCTGTCATAGTCAAGGCTGTTTATTCTACATGTGTAATTGAAACAAGACATCAGTCCATGCTTTCATGCCAGACCTCCTTCTCCCTGCCTCCCTCCTCCTCTTTTTTTTTTTAATTAGACAAGACCATTTTATCCTTCTTATATAAAAAGCACCATACTGAAACACTAGGAATGACTGACCTATTAAGGGCATTTGTTAATTATACAGACACTCACTTTAGCTTTTTTACACAATGGTTTACAGTTACATTTAACTTGAAAATTGCCTTTAACAGAGGCAATTGCAGTTGTTACATTAACCTCTAAGTGATTATCAACAAGCATTTTTCCAAATTTCTGGGGGTTTCACATCAAAACCATCACTGGATAAAAAAAATAATCCTTCCTAGAAGGAAAAAAAATAATCCCAATTTAAGGAAGCAGGGCTGCTCCCTACTAGACAGTGTCAGGCTTTTACACAAATGCTTTTCCCTCATCTTGGTGGAACACAAATTCTTTCCTGTACAGCAATACTACCTCAGCAGAGAAGTGGAAGACTCCTTCACCCAGACTAGCTTACAGTGTGGTGGTTAATACGTTTTTTTAAGTAGAAAGTTCTAGGTCAAAGCTGCAGGACATAGCTGGCTTCAAGAATCCCAACTCTCCAAGGAACTTTTGACCTGTCCAGACAATTGCCAGAACCAGTATAAGTGTGTGCATCAGAATGTGTTTTCCCCATGAGTTCAGCACATTTTCTCCCTCTACTTCAATTAGTTGTTCCCAGTAAATAAGTTAAATGCAGCCTGCATCTCACTAGTTATTCCTTTGAGTAACAATTAGACTATTTAAGATGGACACAACCACAACCTTGTTTTCTCTTTCTCCAATACCATTCTAAGAAGAAACACTGTCCCACCACTGCATGTTCAGATGTGCTTCAACAGCTGAGCCTCTTCAACCTGTGTGAAGCTTAACCATTAAGTATATTCCAAGCTACTGAAATCTTTACAAGGCTGCAGCAACTGGAAGGATGCTCAGGCAAATAATTCTAGTTGCCTGGGAAACTCCTGAAATCAAACAGTGAGATGGCTTTTGAGCATGGGACTTCTCAGCATTTCCAGGATTGCAGTTTTAGACTTCATGTACCTGTACTCTCCACAAATTCTACTTTAGGTGTCTGTTACTAAGTTTAAGCCGTCAAACTTTCTGGAGTGAAAAGGAAAGGTGATTAGCTGCAGTGAATGCAAGTAATCCTTCAGTACTGCTCACTGTCATACCAAGACTCCTGTTGAGAATTCCTATTAAAGTATTTGGAGTCATGGGTATGTCCCATGTTAGATAAGGTTATAAAGCCTCTTCAGTACTAAAACTAAGGTTATGCATTAATTTATCCAAAACTGACAGCACAGAGTACAAAATTGCGTGTAATTAAGAAACTGCAAAAACTGGAACATACCTTGTGAACCAAGCCACCTAAGTGCAATTTTATGTTACAAAAAACCCAACAACTAAAATAAATACAATATTAGTATTGTCATTCCTTTAACTAAAATGCAGCAGAAATTTACTTTTATAAAAAATTAGTGCCACGTTACTTACTGGGCTTGGAATAGAGTCAGGATCAAGCTTCTTCTGCTGTGGACCTGGGAGCTGTGCCGGACCCCCAGGAAAAGCACCAGGATAAGACAGTTGAGATCCTGCCATCTGAGGACCATAGCTTGCTGCAGAGTTACAAATGACAATTCATTTAAAGTATTTAAGTTGCGTTATCAATTTTTAACATCAACTTTTGCCACACAATTCATTCATGCTCAGCTAAAAGCAACTTCTCCTTCCCTTCTGTTTCCAGCAAGTAAAGGACACGGATTACTTTGGCTCATGCAGTCTGTGTTTTAAAGGTAAGCATAAGACTAGGTGCGACAACTTTGGCTCCAAAGTTCTCAGGTATGCGTCAAATAGGATGGTTAGTAGAGATTACTACAGCTACTCAAACCAGGCCACTACATTAGTGAGAATCTCTCCCCTAGCATCAGTCAATGCAAACAGGTCTAATTAGCTTTTCAGTTGTCAAAATAACTGTTTTACTCACCTATGTCAGGTGAAATAATTGTATTGAGTTACAACTTTTTATTGATACAGTAAAGCGTTTTTGAAAGCCACTTATGACAGACAGCGCTGTAAGACAGAGAACAACCTATACCTTTACAGAGTATAAGAAAAACTCCTTTCTACAGTACATTGTGCCTCTACTCATTACTAACCAAAATATTACTGTTCCTGATCCAAATTAATCTCCTTTTTCTTGTTACAGTCTCAACAGAGCGCTAAACTTTTGAGCAAAAGCACGGTCTACTTTGAATGTACTGACTGACAATGCAAATCTTTCCATTCTACACAAAAAAGGATTAAATTTTCATTTTTCGAAGTAAGCAGAATATCAACTGTGAATGGTCACAGTTCCACCAGTGATTCTCCATGCATGTTTTGTTTTCAATTACATAACAAGCATCCTTCCTTACCTTGCTGAGGATGATATCCAGGCCCTGGAGGCTGTCCTGAAAGCTGCTGCAAGTTAGGATTTGGGGGGACAGGCCCAGGGATTCCATCTTGTCTGGCCATAGGAGGCAACGATGGCTGAGCACAAAGGCCATTAACATTATTTGCTGGTGGAGGAAGCTGTGATCCAGGTGGTATAGCGACTTGCTGCTGGGTTGGTGGTGGTAGCTGTGGACCCTGAAAAGATGCCGGATGCCCAGAAGACATGCGAGTGCTCGGAGTAATGCCAGGACCTGAGCAAGAAACTCTGTCAGCTGAGTCAAAAATGAAAACCTACTTACTCTGTGTGGAAGGTGTTCTATTTTTGGTCAATACATTTACAATATATAGGCAATATTGTATCCCATAGTGACAATGCTGCATTATTGGGATTCTGAATGCCTGTTCACATAACAGCATAAACTGACCTCATAGTTTAAGTCTGAACTGATTCAGATATTCAATTTTATTTCTTCTGGCTCTATTTTCAATAAAACCCGGCAGCTGGGGTGGATGGGGAAAGACAGAGGGAAGTCAGCCTTTGACAATTCTTTATTGGAATACACATAAATCACTATTCGCTTTTGAAATAATATTTAATTTCATAATGTGAAACAACATTCTTTTTGCTTAATAATCAATTTCTCTTATGAGGCATGTTTTTGCTAGTCTATTTGCATTTCACCATGACAGGTTTGATGGAAGATAAATCCACCCATTTTATCAGGTTTACAACCATCTTCTGGTTTTGATGCTAAAAGATGAAACATGTGGGAATTATTTTGTACATACTGGTGAGGAATAGTTTGCTGTTTATAAGATCCAGATTCCAGTTAGAATTAAGAGGACCCTGGAAATAGGGAGGGCGGGTTGAGACTTACAATCTGTAAATACTTATTACTTTACAAAACCTACGTTTTTTAGTCAAATTTCTCCTCAAAGACCTATGGCAAAATAATTTTCAAGAAAGCTAAAAGAATAACCAAAATTACATTTGGAGCAAAAGGACCAATATGTTAATACACAAATATTGAAATGCATCTTCTGTCAGACATGTTAACTGAAAAAAAATTTTCACATGCAAAACACAAGCTCAGGTTCTCAGCTGGTACAAACAAACATCACTCCAGTAGCTTTACAAGCTGTGAATTTCAGCACTCCATCAAGTTACACCAACTTAGACTTACGGCTAAGGAAAAATCAGGAGAACAAAACCCAACACAAAGGCAGAGTTGTAAAGAACCTATGTCTTCAGTGGTCTGAAGGGTACGTCAACCTTCCAGCGTGTAACACAAACAAGAACGTTATTTTTTACACAATTATTGCTGAAAGCAATATAGTGAAGGCAGGAAGCCAAAAAAATATGTTTTGCTCTAAATAATATGAGTTGCTATATATGAAGTGCTCTAGAGGTGCTGGGCCACACTCCATCCTGTATAAAAAGGCCTAAGTTAATTATGCACTTGCAGTTCAGTACATCAAGGCTGAACTCAAGTCTAAATTAATTTTTCTAAGGTGAAGAAGATGTAAGTTTTCACAAGCAATTATACAAACAGAGGGTCAGACCCATGGTATTTATGCAGGTTTCATTCAAGTCAAATCAGCAACTCGTAAAGCCAGGGTAGGAACAGTGATACAGTATCAGTGCAGCCTGAACTGAAAAGTTCACCTTTACACATATCTTACAAAGATATCAAACACGAAGGTGATCCTCATTTAAAAAAATCATTCTCCTAAACACACTGGTCTCAGAAAAACAAGATGCTAATTGGATTTTACTCCTTTTAAATGAAATGCTAAATTTCACCAGGAAATACTCTGGAAAAGCAGATATAACCAAACAGAAAATTAGAGGTGGGAAGTAATTTACATGGAAGAATCACACGATCACATCTTTACCTCGTGGCTTAAGTTTGAGATGTTTTAACCTCAAAATAAGTGCAAATAAATTTAGATGAAAAACTAAACTGTAAGATTTGGACAAAAAAGAATACAATAGTTTCAAAACAGAGAGAAACTCTAAAACGCTGAGAAAAACAAAGCCCTGTCTGCATATTATTGCTCATGCCTAGGCTGTTACTAGCAGGATCACCACATAATCTGAGAAATGACTGATAAGATAGCTAACTTCTACGGAAGGTTCATCAAACATCAATTCAGAATGAACCCAAGAAAATCAATTTAAGGAATAGGATGAGATTTAAAAAAATAATTCTACGAACTTGAGCAAATTATAGTGGTCAAAGATTTAATTTTCTGTTTACAGAGAAGTCGAGTAAGTTTCTAATTATCATAGTCTTAATAGCTTTAAATGAGAAAAAGCTAATCAGATCAGATAAAACTGATTACCATAGCTATTTATCTGCATGCTGTTGAGCTGGTTAGCAAGTTGTATTGTAGATGAAGTGGATGTAGTATTTGGGCAGGCTGGTTGTGTCTGATGACTGTAGGGAGGATAGGAAGGTCCTGTATTGCTTGGAGGTGGAGGGCCTTGAAACCTGAAGGGAAAAATTAGTGCAGTTATGCAAAAAGTTAAATCAACCAATCATAATTCTAGAAGATCTCATACCTTCTCAAGGGTGGTGCTGAAATAATTAATTAGGACAGCGAAACTCCTAATAGTTTGCTCACATTCTGCTCAGAAAAATATATACTTGTATTAAAATAGTCAAGAAGCACACAGAGATTGCACACTTGTTTTAAAAAAAAAAAAAAAGAAGACAGTACATATTTGTTTGCATACTTATTAGAAACAAGGAAGAGTGAATATGCCATGGCAAGGAGAGAGTAGTAATAACTATATGAAAGCTTGAAGATTAAGAAATACAAGCTTCTGAACCTATCACATCACTCCACCCCCTTTCCATGCTTATAAAGGAAAATTACCTATGGGGGATGGGTGAAGAAGTTTAGAAGAATCTGTGAAGAGAAGAAAATGAAGTGAGAAACTTAAGAACTTCCCTGTAGTAGAGGAAAAAAGAAGATGCAGGTTGGGAAAAACTGCTTCATGATTATCAGATATGGAAAAACATGAACGCAAGAAAAATAATGAAAGAAAAGAAAGCAGTAACACACATGTGGCTTATAAAGATATTTCCTACCAGATTATTTCACTCCGGAAAAATAAGATAGCAGGCTATCTCCCAGAGACGATCTACACTGATTTTCCTATGACCACTTCTAAAACTGAGGAGGGGCCTAGCTATTTCAAGTGAAGTAGAATTCACTTTCCTTGAAATTTTGATGTGTAAATTTCCTGGCCTAGAATAGCAACTCTCAGCAATTTGGGAATAAACCAAGATAAGGTGAAAAACAGTAGATGTGCAGCTGTCAGGGCAATGACTGGAAGCTAGGAAAGAGAATCAGTATTTTTCTGGGTTGGTCACGTCCACTCGACTCCGTTCACCTTGCTTTTTCATGTTCAGAACAAATTCCACTTCTCCCTATGCATTAGTACACTGTCTTTTACAACTGATCACTAGTCTCTCTGGGTCCTCCTTTACACAGTGATAACACATAGCCAACAAACAGGCTTCCCTATTTTGATGCCTAATAAAACACACACATGGCTTTATTTGAACGCAAGTAACTATACAATAACTAAAAAGCACAGAAGCAGATTAAGACTTCAACCAACTAAAACAAGAATGTCATTAAATGGTGTCAAGTTCACTAAAACTAAAATAGCTATAGGTACGCAAACTAATTTTGCCACTCCTGGGATGTAAGCAAAATAATTAACATTTGACAGAATTAAATAAAAGAGCTAAGCATATTTACCCACTTATAACTACCTGCAATATAACCATTGTGTAATAAAGCTTGGCTATCCCCTCGTACAATCATTTTTCCAAGATTTCTTTTTACAACTTCCACCTTTCCCTATTTTCTCCCTTCCCCACTCCTGTCTCCTTCACTTCTTCCTGTGAGCTCTGGAAATGGCACTTCAAATAAACTCGTCATAGTCAATCTCAGACCTAAGCAAAAAAGTAGCAGTCATCCATCTGAGAAGGTATAACAAAACTGCATTATAAAATGTCTTTAAAGTACCCTATGGAAACTTGGCTGTGATCCCACAACAACGAAGCAAAGACATCCTAACAAGGGCGGGGGGGAGGGGGCATGAGGGGGAGAACTACAGATATAGAGACATGCACCAGCTTCTAGTCAAAATTCGCTGGCAACTATTAATTTGTAAATAACAACTTCTTGGTACCTCACAACAAAGGAGAATTAAGACATCAGAAAGCGAACAAAAATAATAATGCAACTTCTATATCAAACAGCACTTATAACACCTTACTGCTGCTTTGAAGCGATGGGTCTAAGATCAAAAAGAAAGCATAATTAAAAAAACTCCACACAATGCACGACAAAGACCTGACTGGCTGTAAAATGGAACTTAATGAGATTACAGATCATACTGTAGGATATGGCAGTTTAACATCACAGGGAACCGAACCAGAAGATCCAGTTCAGAATTCGAATAAGTCAGAACTGCTGAAGATTAAAGGGATGCCATACTTAAATGTCAGTGAAGCAGCCGAAGAGAGGTAACAGAGGTCAAATAGCTTAGATCTCATGTATTAATTTTTGAAAGTCACCTATGTGGCTGTTGCCCTGGTGTACTGGGCCCATTCTGGAAGTTGGTCTGGCTGAATTGATGTGTACCAGGTGGTGGAGGCCCAACAGGAACCAAAGATCCAAAAGGCACAGACGATTTTGACACACCTGCAAAAGAAGAAGTACTTTTATGTAAGAACCCTGTAAGAAAGCACAAGATCGCCAAAAAATGCAAGTGTACAGCCCTGCTCTACCAGTAAGAATATGGGCTCTAGGTGGCCCTACTTGAGCAGGTGGGTTGGACCAGATGACCTCCAGAAGTCCCTTTCAACCTCAGCCATTCTGTGATTCCATTAGAAAGAACAGATTTCTCGTCAACTATAGAAGCAGATATGAAAAAGAACAGATAGTAAAAAGGAAGCAAATCGTAGTTGGTAACTTTCCACCCAAAAGGGACAGTAAGAAACCAAGAATGAACAAACAGACCCTGCAATTCAATTTGGGATACTGGTAATTCCCTGTCACCCAGTTATCTTTACAGGTATAAGCAAGAGGTCCCTTTGATTTCAGAGACCATGGTCAGAAAGAAAACTTGGAACAACCTTTAAAAAAAAAAAAAAGCCTCCATATGTAGAACCTGTAAACCTATGCTAAAAATGGTTCTTAATTCAGATCTAGAATGGTGACTATAAAGGGACTACAATTTATGTAAACAGCAGTGCCGAATAAACAGCTTTCCAACCTGTATTTCTTGACTTATTTTCCTTTAAATTACTCTAACATCAAAAATTTGTTTGGTACCAAAATTGATATTTTTCCCCAAGTATTCTAAAGCCAATTACCAGAAGTAGTTCTATCTTCTGACTATATTCAGCATTGGATTAAGGTAACACAACTCCTGCTGTCTTTAAGAAGCAGTTTTAGAGAAATTGGGTAAAACTTCTTTTTTCTGTTCTCACGATAACACAAAAATCAAGGACACCACAGAACATTTAAAAAACCTCAATATACTTGGATACTTAGTTCTGTCATTACCTTACTCCACCATCTCAAATACTAAATTTAATGTAACTTATCATAATCTGAATGTTATTAAAAATTTTAACAATTTTTTTTTTAGATGCCTTAGAGAATACTTCAGACATCTTTACTATTTTAACTAATTTTCCCCTGTGACATCAGGCAAAATATTGAGATGGTCCCTCTTCCTGCCTCCCTATCTTGGTTATGTTTATTAGTAGACTAGCAGAGGGAAGAGGAAACCTTACTCTCTGGATATTTTCCACAGCCCCAGTTCACTAGTGTAGCATGCCTACTTGAACTTTACTGAAATTAGACCAGCATGACTTACACACAGCAAAATGGGCTTAAATTCCATGCTTTCAAATTATTTTTTTTAAGCTTCAGCTACCATATACTCATATATTATACTTCTTGAAAGATCTGAAGCCGTGTATCAGTAAGTTAAAATTAATGAAAAGCAAAGGAGAGACAAAGACAGCCATGTTTATCTGTTGGATGTCAATGACATTATCTGTAGCATGATTATGCTGGCAGAAATAAAGCAAATACCCCCTTTGCTTGTGGCCAAGGTGCCCTTCCTCATAGAAGGTAATTGTCTCCTGAGTGGTTAGAAAGCAGACAAGCTCTACTTACCATGCATCATCCAAATACATCAGCAAGCTTAAGTAGGAGAACACCCACTCATACTCATAGGCAAGTTTGTGCTCAAGAATTCAGCAGGACAAAGGTCCTATTGTGAAGACTACAACCCGTTTCTGACAGCTTGCTTGCCATTGACACATATGAGTTGAGAAACATTTCTCTATTCACAGAAATCACCCCTTTTGTATGTGTCTGTATTCGGTATTACTCATAATACAGCATTAAGCACTGGTGCTTATTGCGTCCTGGACAATGGAATTCACACACGAAGGTCAGATACCCACTACCATGCATCTTACATCAACATCTGAGCATCAACAATAACACAGACAAAGCTAGTGCAGGATGCTGTTGCAGTAGCAGTGTAAAACTGAGCATTTTGTGCTGACACAAGTAAGAAAAAATGATGCAAAATACCTTCACAGAGCAGTAGACCCTGAAAACACATTTCAAGCCAAATTCATACCTGGTTGAGGTGCTGCGTATGAGGAGTTAGGGTCCCCATAATGCCCATAATGAAGTGAAGAATTAGGTGGTCCAAAACCTGCAGAAAAACCCCCTATTCCTGGCTGGGATTGGGAATATGGAGGTGCTGCAACATAACCTTGTTGACTCATGATGGCAATATTCTCATTCCAAGTATCGGGTCCTCTTAATCTGCAAAAGAGAAAGTGACACCTGCTACTACTCTTCACTCTGTGCCTTTTAAAAGGCTGTGAAACGTGTTCCCAAAAAAGACAAAAGATACATTTGAGGGCAAAAAAGGACCTGGAAGTCAGGGGAAAATAGTGGGTTTGCTTGCTTGCTTACTTGGTTTCCTCAGCACTACCACGTACTGCATGAATTTAAACAAATCACTGAATTTATCTGAACGGGATCCACCCCTCCCAGGCCCATGGAGAGAAAAACGGTAAGTAATGGATATGCAGGTGGAAAAAAACTCAAAGGACAGTCTCAAACTGTTCTCTTTACTGGGAAAACCTAGACTTCTACTACACCTGAAAAATACACTGTGAGTCCCACTCCCCAAATACCAGATATCCCCCCAATGCACACACTGAAAAATAAGGAAAGGCAGAGTGACCAGAGTATGAAACTCCTCTAGCAAACCCTTCTCCTGTCCTAGCACACCTTTTTTTAGAGGAAGTATGGAGTATGGCACCAGCTTTTCATCAAACCTTCTGCATTAAATCCATTCCAAGCAAGTGAAGGAAGATTCCTTGCTTTTGACGCTGGTGAAAGAGAGAATAAAGTTCAGGATAGAGAGAGATCCTATTTCCAGCCAACTTCTGCGTTACTGGCCCAGGCCTGAGCAGCCTTTTTATAACAGGACTCCATAGCGTGACAAAATTGAGCACAAGGTATTCCACAAATGAGAAGCTGTTCTCTGAGGGCAGTATGGCCTCAACAGTACCATATGTTGTCCTTGCTATTACCAGGCATCTTTTCCCTAACCTTTCACATCTTGATGCTGTTGTTGTTATGGAAAGAAAAAAAAAAAAACAAACAAACAAAAACAAACAGAATTTGGTTACAAGCAATCAGGATAAAATAAAGTTTTGGGAAACTTTCAGGAAAGCGTATCCTGATAATTGCAATCATGTTTAGAACTAGAAAATCTGAAGAATTCTGCATTACTAAACCAGATGACTGTATTTCATAAGACTATTTTTCAGATACAGTGCCCCTTCCACCAAGAAATTTGAAAAGTTATTGAAGTTGTACACTTCGCAGCCTTGACAGCTAGCTTTCTCTTTTCCATGTAAGACAGAATTTTAAATTTTGACTTCATATTGAACTTAACAAAACCAGAATTCCACTAAGTTTCTTGATGCCCAAATTAAAACTGTTTCAAGAAATGTTGAGGATCCAAACCCTGAATGAGCACTTACTACTTCTGTAGTCCCAAGTACATAGGTCAGGCATCCCCAAAGAACTAAAGATACATCATATAAACTAGCATTTTAAATGTTAAATGTTCCTTTGAAATAGGTTTCCCAACCATCTATATTTCGCATTCTTAGGCTTGAGCCATGGAGTCATCTCTGAGTATGCAAACTGGATGTAAGTAAATCAGGAATTGTGCTTCAGAAGCACGCAGAATGGCACCTCAAAATTACATGCAGCTCTAAGAACACAACAGACAAATTCATGCTGCACTGGCACATGCCAGTAGAGAAAAGCTATCCCTATGAGAAAACCCATCTTTAGGCTTCTCATATTAAACATACATTTCTGGAAAAAAAAAAATAAATCTGCAACAGTTTTACTAATCTTCCACGTCAGAGAAGAAACCACTTTGAGCTGGATACAGGGCCTAGTCCTCCTCACACATAGCCCGTGCAACCCTCTAAACCACACTCCTCAATGTAGCATAAGATTTCTCAGTTGCAGCATTAAACTGCTTCAGATAGAAGACAACTCCCTAACATTACCTATTTCTTAGCTAACAAGGTAAACATGGGGAGAAGAAAAAGAATGTTTAAACAGAGAGGCTTCATGCTGCCAGCCACACTTTCTTCCCTCCCCCGCCCCCATCAGAAAAGACGTGGCAGTATGAGCTTTAGCTGCTCCAAAAGACAGTAAGTCAGCACTAAATTACCTACACACTGGCACAGACATATATATAATTTTGTATCTATATAAAGGAAGGGATTTTCACTTTGATGCAGCTGCAACAGTCAACACCTTTAGCTGCGACAGCATCCAGGGGAAATGACTTCCTCACTCACTCACACACAAAAAAGTTTTGCCACGTCAAACTTCCCATAGACAGTATAAACACACAGAGGTTGTGCTGAAGAGAGACAGGAACTCAAACCACAAGCAAAATAATGTACCTTTATCAAACACAGTTCCAGAGTCTATTCAACGTTGAGCATATTTAATCCCTTCTCAAGATACGTATATATACCAACATAGGATGAAAATATTTTGGAGGCAACACCCGAAATATCAATAGAAACTGATCACCTAAGGTTTTAGTGATCAGATTCTAACAAGAGCCATACAGATTCACTCTGGAAATTGCATGAGAAAGATCAGAGGATCTGCTAAGCCCAGGTCTTTCCCTGGCTTTGTTTACTACAAGTGTCACTACACAGGAGGACATGAAAACTTTCTCCCTGTCTCTATGAACACTACTTTACACCCCACAGCCTGAGGAACAACACTAACACAAGCACTTATCCACGACTTAATTTACCGCTATTACAGAATAGGCTGTCATCTTTTTTTTCAGAGGATTACTGTACGTATGCAATGCTCTACTGCACTGACCTCTCTGTGAAGATGTAAAACTCTACTTTGTGCATGTAGAACTAGGACAACAGAATCAAAAATAGTGGATCATGTTTTTGGCTAACCGAAGGAGAACTATTAACTTTACATTTCTTCAGAGACACTGTGCTTGGTAACATCATTTAGGAAGAGGTGATGTCCCTCCCCAAGGCATGCTGCAATCTCAACTGGCAAATCATCTTTGGGGTGTGTGCATGTATCTACACACACATACACAGAATAGAATATAGCTACGCACATTACACTTTCTCTTTTTTTTTTTTTTAATACCACACTTTGGAATAAGCTATGACAGAATAAGCTTGGGTTTACTCCAATTCACTGCGAAACCCGCAAACAGTGAACACTTCTGTCCCCATTAACTAAGACTTTTAAGTTACCGTAGCACCCCAACAGGTCTCACCACTCGGTCGGTGCTACCACCCCGCTCCCCGCAGGACACGGCTGCCTGCCCGCGGTAGGAGGAACGCGGCACGCCGGCAGTACCTGTGCCCGGCCCCCCCGTGCCGGCGCTGAGGGGCAGCGTGCCGCTCGCGTGGGCTCCGCGCAGGTAGGGTGCAGCTCCCCCAGCTCCGGGGCGCCCAGAGCCCCTGCCCTCTCCCACCGCCCCTCGGGCTGCCTCTGACGGCGGTCCCACGTCCCGCGGGGCACAACCGCGACCCCCCACACACACACCTCGCCCGGGCGCTGCCCCGGCGGCAGCGCCCGATACCCCCCGCCGGCTGTGGAGACCCGGGGAGGCCGTTAGGACCGTTACCTGGGGGCCGCGCGCAGCCCCCCGCCTGCCCGCGCGCGCCGCCGCTCGGGGACACTCAACTCACCCAACTGCCACGTCTGAGCCTGCCCCCGCGCCACCGCCTCT